>NC_084581.2:25411456-25626456 GCF_033978685.3 Nerophis lumbriciformis | reverse complement strand
CGACAAGCCAACCAACACGACAATAAACGAATATGAATTCGGCAAGTTTGTCAGCCCCGACAACCACCACGTGCACGCGCTGCCACCAGTCACAACATTAGCCACCCCCCTGCACCGGACCCAGCAGCCGCGGGCGCCCACACCACAAACAAACGGCAGCAGAAACAGCAGCTGCAATGCTCCCAGACAGCCAGCTCCACTCGATCAAATCAAAGCGATCGAAAAAACTGCTCCCGGCAACCACACGCCAACAGGATCACAGAGACCAGCCAGCGCCAGCCCGCCAGTCAGCCCAAACGCCAACATGCAAACAAGAAACATTAACACCTCCCCCACCAAAATACCCCACCCCCCAACCCAAACACACCACCGCCCAAACAACCGAGAAACAGCATCTAGACCAGACAAGGGGGCCACGCCGCCACCGCATCAAGTCACCAACACAGACCCCACAGCGCAAGGTCGGGCCACACGGGCACGGACCACACCCAACAGGAAGCGAGACCCGCGCGACGCCACACACAAATAAATAATTAAATTGCCAACCCATTCCTAAGCCATAGTGTTCATAATGATGTCGGTCTAGCTATTTCGGCTTCAACTTTTCTGGGAAGGCTGTCCAATTAGGTTGCGGAGTGTGCTGATAGGAATTTTCGACCATTCTTCCAAAAGCGCATTGGTGAGGTCACACACTAATGTTGGTCAAGAAGGCCTGGTTCTCAGTCTCCGTTCTAATTCATCCCAAAGGTGTTCTATCGGGTTCAAGTCAGGACTCTGTGCAGGCCAGTCAAGTTCATCCACACCAGACTCTGTCATCCATGTCTTTATGGACCTTGCTTTGTGCACTGGTGTTGGAAGAGGAAGGGGCCCACTCCAAACTGTTCCCACAAGGTTGGGAGCATGGAATTGTCCAAAATGTTTTGGTATCATGGGGCATTCAAAGTTCCTTTCACTGGAACTAAGGGGCCAAGCCCAACTCCTGAAAAACAACCCCACACCATAATTCACACTCCTACCACTTGGTGGCTGAGTTGCTGTTGTTCCCAAACTCTTCCATTTTCTTATAATAAAGCCGACAATTGACTTTGGAATATATAGGAGCAAGGACATTTCACGACTGGATTTGTTGCACAGGTGGCATCCTATGACAGTTCCACGCTGGAAATCACTGAGCTCCTGAGAGCAGCCCATTCTTTCACAAATGTCTCCATGCCTAAGTGCTTGATTTTATACACTTGTGGCTGGGCCAAGTGATTAGGACACCTGATTTTGATCATTTGGATGGGTGGCCAAATACTTTTGGCATTATAGTGTATTCTTCATTCACAAAGTTTATATTTAGAAATAGTGTACGTAACTACAACTCTCAAATAACAGTTACATCAGAGGTGGATAGAGTAGCCAAAAATGTTACTGAAGTTACTTTAAAGCAGGGGTGTCAAACTGGTTTTCATTGAGGGCCACATCGCAGTTATGGCTTCCCTCAGAGGGTCGCTTGTAACCATACTTGCCAACCCTCCCGCTTTTCCCGGGAGACTCCCGAATTTCAGTGCCCCTCCCGAAAATCTCCCGGGGCAACCATTCTCCTGAATCTCTCCCGATTTTCACCCGGACAACAATATTAAGGGCGTGCCGTGATGGCAGTGCCTTTAGCGTCCTCTACAACCTGTCGACGCGTCCGCTTTTTCACCATACAAGTCACATGTTGTATGCGGCACACGAAAGTGACTGCAAGACATACTTGATCAACAGCCATACAGGTCACACTGAGGGTGGCCGTATAAACAACTTTAACACTGCTACAAATATGCGCCACACTGTGAACCCACACCAAACAAGAATGACAAACACATTTCGGGAGAACATCCGCACTGTAACACAAAATAAACACAACAGAACAAATACCCAGAATCCCTTGCATCCCTAACCCTTCCCTGGCTACAATATACACCCCTGCTACCACCAAACCCCGTACCCCCAACCCCGCCCACCTCAATCCCCCCCCATCTCCTGAATTAGAAGGTCTCAAGGTTGGCAAGTATGCTTGTAACAGTGAGTAATAAATTAATATAAATGTATAAGTATTCGCCTCGTGATACTATTATACAATTGCACATGTATTGGATCAATATAAAAAAAAATGTTACGTTCTCTGTAGACAGGCAGCTCAGTCGCCATCATTGTACCATAGAAAAAGAGTGTTTTTACAGCAAATTTCGAAAAATGTAAAAATGGTACCACTGTGTTTTAACTTTACAATTCTGATGACTGAGAGGGCAAGCAAACCCTCGGGCGCACTTTCTCTGTGAAGTGCGGGCCAATACATACCCAGCTATCTTGAATGTAAAGTAGCAAAACAACAGAAGAATAAATGCTTTGTGCACTTTAACAGAAGTCTACCTGGAACCGCATCACAGATGAGAGTAACCAGCTATGATCAGGAAATGAGCCTGTAGATGATTAAGAGTCCACACAGAGGAAACCTACACAAACTACATTCATTGATCAGATCTGAAAACCGGCAATAACGTAATACGTTACCACATACGTCAGCAACCATAGGTTGGTAACTTGTAATGAAATGTTTTTATTATCATTTATAGGCCAGATATTATATTGTCATGTATTGCTTTATGAAGTACTTAGATGTAAGTACTTAACGTATAACTAAATCTGTCGCCAGCTTAATTTCATGTTATGCAATTCTTTAAGAAATTAATTCTCAAAGAAAAATATAAATATACAGTACAGGCCAAAAGTTTGGACACTAAGGGTGTAACGGTACACAAAAATTTCGGTTCGGTACATACTTCGGTTTAGAGGTCACGGTTCGGTTCATTTTCGGTACAGTAAGAAAACAACAAAATATACATTTTTGGGTTATTTATTTACCAAATTTGCAAAATCTTCCACCAAAAATATTTTTCGTAGTGGAATATTTGATGTGAAGTAATCCGAACCTTGGATAGGTCAATAACTCATAATAACATTGATTTTGATTCAATATTATGTCTTGAGCAATGACAGTTTGAAAGAAAAAAAACCCAGCTTTTTTTAGTTATTTATTAGTCAACATTGCAACTTTTTCTAAATTACATTTAACCTTTTAGCTTTTTTTATTTCACTTTTGTTATGTTTTTGTTTATTTTAATAGTATTTTTAGAATGTGCCTTTAAAACATTAGCTGTGGGCCGCAAATGGCCTCCGGGGCACACTTTTGACACCACTGCTATAGATAATAAAAAATTAAATCTGATAAATCTATGGATAAAAAGCAGAGCCTGGCGACGCATGCGCGTTTATCATAACTCTCTCGCTCTGTCTCTGCCCCTCCCTCACAAATGCTGCTGCGAGCACAATATGTTTTGTTTTTAACCCCTTCTTAACCCTGAACGTACATTGAAAATACACGCAACCCTAACTCAAAATGCCGGACATTTAAGGCATTTAAGAAACTCCGCCCTGACAGCTCCGCAATAGAGGACATGTCCGGTGAAAAGAGGACGTATGGTCAGTCTATCGTAACCCGTTAGCTGGAAGCACGCTGAACCGGAACCCCCGTACCGAAACGGTTCAATACAAATACACGTACCGTTACACCCTTATTGGACACACATTCTCATTCACAACACAACTGATGGTCCCAACCCCATTGATAAAGCAAGAAATTCCACTAATCAACCCTGATAAGGCCCACCTGTGAAGTGAAAACCATTTCAGGTGACTACCTCTTAAAGCTCATCGAGAGAATGCCAAGAGTATGCAAAGCGGTAATCAGAGCAAAGGGGTGGTTATTTTGAAGAAACTAGAATATAAAACATGTTTTCAGTTATTTCACCTTTTGTTTGTTAACTCCACATGTGTTCATTTATAGTTTTGATGCCTTCAGTGACAATCTACAATGTAAATAGTTATGAAAATAAAGAAAACGCATTGAATGAGGAGAAGGTGTGTCCAAACTTTTGGCCTGTACTGTATGTATAACATACAAAAAAGGATGATGGGGCCACTTTGATACATATTGTGGATTGAACATGCTAAAATCAATCCAATGTAAGTCAATTTACTGTATTAGAAGTATTAAAAAATGCATGTTATCGTCATGGTCTGATGGGGGGGTTGTTGTAGGTCAAAGGTAAAGAGATGTGTTGTCATTTTCACTGGGCATTTACATCCCCAAGAGAACAATCAGTGACTATGGTGCAAATAAAAACATTCATGAAATAGTGTAAATCATATAAAGTATAAAGATCGCAGTAAAGTAATAAATATACATTTTTTAGTGCATTCAGTCTCTTCACTAAACAGGTGACTCAGTGTCAGGAGTGAGAGTGGGTGTGTATGTGGGGATGGACCACAGTCCATTAATAAGTCGTATACAGCCTGAGGAAAGAAGCTGTTCAGCTTCCAGCTAGTTTTTCAGCCAATGGTGGTGTATCTCCTCCCTGATGGGAGAAGATGTGGTGGGAGGGGTGGATTGAGTCGATGATGATGGAGGTGGCTGCTAGTATAACTACATCAGGCTGGAGAGTGATTTTATGATTTTAATGGATGCCTTGACCAGTCGGTTAAGCTGCTTTTTGTCCTTTGTACTGCAGCCCCTGTACCAGGTGGTGAAGCCATATGTTAGGATGCTTTCAATGGTGAGCCGATCACGTGCGAAAACATCAGTGTGAACTTCATCGGCACGCACACACATGCACTGCTGAGCACATTGACTTGGAATAAATAACAAGAAAGACAAAGAGCTTTTGTCTTAAAATTGTACCTGTAAGTTACTGTAACTTTTCTTGTACGAGTGTTTTTGTTGTTGCGTATGTGTGTGTATGCGTGTGCGCGTGTATATATATATATATAGAGATGCGTGTAATGTAAATATATATACGTATTTATATTCATACTGTACATGAATACATATGTATTAACACGCACACACACACACACACACACATACACGCACGTCTATAAACCTATATACACATACATATACATATATATGCAGACATAAATTTACACACATATATAACACACAGGGACAAGTGGTAAAAAAAGGATGGATGGATATTTATATACATTTATGTATACTGAACAGAAATATAAATGCAAAACTTTTGTTTTTGCTCCCAATTTTTATGAGTTCAACTCAAAGATCTAAAACTTATACGATATACCCAAAATACCTATTCCTCTCAAATCTGTCTAAATCTGTGTTAGTGAGCACTTCTTCTTTGCCAAGATAATCCATCCCACCTCACAGGTGTGGCATATCAAGATTCCGATTAAACAGCATAATTATTGCACAGGTGTGCCTTAGGCTGCCCACAATAAAAAGCCCCTCTGAAATATGCAGTTTTATCACACAGCACAATGACACAGATGTCACAAGTTTTGAGGGAGCGTGCAGCTGGCATGCTCACTGTAGGAATGTCCACCAGAGCTGTTGACCGTGAATTAAATGTTTATTTCTCTACCATAAGCATTCTTCAAAGGTGTTTAAGAGAATTTGGCAGTACATCCAACCAGCCTTACAACCGCAGACCACGTGTAACCACACCAACCCAGGACTTCATTATCCAGCAGGAGTACCTCCATGTTCGTCTGAGACCAGCCACCTGGACAGCTGCTGCAACAATTGGTTTGCATAACCAAATAATTTCTGCATAAATTGTGAGAAACCATCTCAGGGAAGCTCATCTGCATGCTCGTCGTCCTCATCGGGGTCTCCACCTGACTGCAGTTTGTCGTCGTAACCAATTTGAGTGAGCAGATGCTCACATTTGATGGCGTCTTGCACGTTGAAGAGGGCAGATGGCCGACATCGTGTGTGGCGTCCTTTGGGAGAGCGGTTCAAAAATGACACAGGCCACAATCAAGAACCTGATCAACTCTATGTGTTGCACGGCGTGAGGCAAATGTTGGTCACACCAGATACTGACTACTTTTCTGACCCCCAGTCCTCAATAAAGCAAAACTGCACATTTCAGAGTGGCCTTTTATTGTGGGCAGCCTAAGTCACACCTGTGCACATTTGTGTACAAAAAAAACAAAACCTCAAGCCGTTTTATTTTTATAGAACTTTCTGACATTCAACTTGAACTGACTGGTAATTTAAATACTTCAATGCCATAAATTCAATGGTAAGTAATAGATTGGAAATTTTAAAAAGGTCATAATTATTGTAGCAATACAAAAATGGAAAGTGCAAAAAATGACTTATTTTAGTTTTAATGTTTGATGCTCAAAATTTCGGGTTTTGTTGAATGCAACCTCGCTTGAGGAAGAGGTGTGGATTTTTTTTAGTAGCTACTGGCTAGGTTAGCGCTGCGGTGCTAACTGTGTAACGAGGGCTGCTGTTAGTAAGGTCGGCAATAAAGTTGAAAAAGTGTTTCTGTCAGGATGTTACATTACTAACAAGAATGTTATTTGCACAATGTTTTCTGCCAAGCATCCTTTGCAGGAAATCTGCATTCCTTAGCACCAAGATAAGGTACCATTAGATAGGGTAGGGGGAAGCGGCGGGTGTATATTGTAGCATCCCAGAAGAGTTAGTGCTGCAAAGGGTTCTGGGTATTTGTTCTGCTGTGTTTATATTGTGTTACGGGTGGATGTTCTCCCGAAATGTGTTTGTGTGGGTTAACAGTGTGGCGCATATTTGTAACAGTGCTAAAGTTGTTTATACTGCCACCCTCAGTGTGACCGTATGGCTGTTGACCAAATATGACTTGCATTCACTTGTGTTTGTGAAAAGCCGTAGATGTTATGTGACTGGGCCGGCACACAAAGGCAGTGCCTTTAAGGTTTATTGGTGCTCTGTACTTCTCTCTAGGTCCGTGTAGACAGTGGCGTTTGAACTGCGAGACACATAATGCTCTCTTCCTTCTTAATCTTCTCCAGGCAATAATTTGGTTCAGAAAATTATGACTTTGATTACACAAAATTATTAAAATTGCCACAAATGCGCCATGACTGAGACCTACTAGAATTGGAGCCATGATTACTTACGTAAAAACACAGCAGCACACGTGACGTCATATCTGCATGTGGGTTGGTTTGTGTCTACAATATACGTCACATTTTTTTTGTAATGTTAACGACTACACAAAAAGATCGGTTTTGACAAAATAATCAGAATTGGACATTCTACACTGCAGTGTGAACATCCTCATTATTAGACAGGAACAAAAACAGTATGAGAGCAACATGGGGCATTCTCAATAGCAATATTAAAAATGGCACTAAGAGGGATAACTACCCCCAATACTTCTCAGACGAAAACAAAAATAATGACAACATTAAGGAAGTAGTTGAAAGCTTCAATAATTACTTTGTAAATATTGGACCAAAATTGGAGGAAAGGATTCCAGACCCAGTTTCAATTGAGGACTATAATGATACAATAGATAAAAATCCCAACTCAATGTTCCTTAATAATTTAACACAGGAGGAAATAGTTAAAATTGTAAAAAAAAATGCAAATCTAAGACTTAAAATGATTGTAATGCAATAATATGGAAACGATAAAAAAGATATAGAAGAGATCTCAGGACCATTAATGTATATCAGCAACCTATCATTTCAAACAGGTAAATTCCCTAACAAAATGAAAATAGCTAAAGTTGCACCAATTTATAAGACTGGAGACAAACACCAATTTACAAATTATAGACCTGTTTCTTTACTTCGACAATTTTCTAAAATCATCAAAGAACTGTTCAATAACAGATTACAGAGTTTCACAAACAAAAATAGAATACTCGCTGTGAACCAATACGGATAAAGAGCTAATGTTTCAATTTTGATGGCTTTAATTGAAATTACAGAAGAAATTACCAATGCAATAGATAATAACAAATGTGCGGCAGCAGTGTTGATGGATCTAACTAAAGCATTTGACACAATTAATCACAATATTTTAATCAAAAAACTAGAACGGTATGGCATCAGAGGGTTGGTCTTAAACTGGATTAGAAGTTATTTAACAAACAGGAAACAATACGTGAAGCTAGGCGAACACACGTCTACAACGCTAAATATATCCTGTGGTGTACCTCAGGGATCAATACTAGGACCAAAATTGTTCAATCTCTATATAAATGACATTTGTAAAGTTACAAAAGATTTAAAGTTAGTATTATTGGGGCGGTATAGCTCAGTTGGTAGAGCGGCTGTGCCAGCAACTTGAGGGTTGCAGGTTCGATCCCCGCTTCCGCCATCCTAGTCACTGCCGTTGTGTCCTTGGGCAAGACACTTTACCCACCTGCTCCCAGTGCCACCCACACTGCTTTAAATGTAACTTAGATATTGGGTTTCACAATGTAAAGCGCTTTGAGTCACTTGAGAAAAAGCGCTATATGAATGTAATTCACTTCACTAATTCACTATTCGCGGATGATACAACAGCTTTTTGTTCAGGAGAGAACACACAGACGCTAATACAAATAATAACAGAAGAAATTAACACATTAAAAATATGGTTTGACAAAAACAGACTATCTTTGAATCTCTGTAAAACTAAAATAATGATATTTGGTAACAGTAGAAGAGAAAGTCAAACACAAATACAAATAGACGGAATAGAATTTGAAAGAGTAAATGAAACCACATTTCTAGGTATAATGATTGATGATAAATTAAACTGGAAATCTCATGTAAAAAATATACAACATAAAGTAGCAAGAAACACGTCAATAATGAATAAAGCAAAACATGTTCTAGACCAAAAATCACTCCATATTCTCTACTGCTCACTAGTGTTACCATATCTGAGTTATGAGTTATTGTGTAGAATAATGGGGAAATAACTACAAAAGTACACTTCAATCATTGACGGTGTTACAAAAAAGATCAGTTAGAATAATACATAATGTCGGATATAGAGAACATACAAACCCTTTATTCATTGAATCGAAAATACTGAAATTCCACGACATAGTGAATTAGCAAACAGCTAAAATGATACACAAAGCAAACTATACCTGCTACCCAAGAATATACAACAATTCTTCTCAACAAAAGAGGAGAAATATAATCTTAGAGAAAAATGTCATTTAAAACATGTACTGTATATGCACGTACAACACTTAAGACATTCAGTATATCAGCATGTGGAATTAAAATATGGCAGCTCCCGCCATCAGTGTTTGAATTTGTGTGTGAATGGGTGAATGTGGAAATAGTGTCAAAGCGCTTTGAGTTCCTTAAAAAGGGTAGAAAAGCGCTATACAAGTATAACCCATTTTACCAATGGGTTAAGCAAAGAAATCCAACAATGTACTAATATGATCCACTTCAAGAAACTCTTCAAACTTAAAGTGTTTACAAAGTACAAAGAAGAAAAACCATGATAAACATTCTAAATTTATTTCATCCATCCATTCATTTTCTAGATAATCTTACTCATTTTGCTATATGAAATACAACTTACTTCCCCAATTATTATTTATTTATGTATGTGTTTATTTTCATTGTTATTACTTATGGAGTATATTGTGAATACATTGAGAACAGGAAGTGAACAAAAGTTTTAACAACTGCTATGTAAAGGAAAAGGGGTAGGATTTAAATAAGCTATTTTTCTACCTACTCATTTTCGAACATGTTGAATAGAGAAACTGGAAATTGTGATATATTATGTTGTATACATGAATGTTCGAAATAAACTCAAACTCAACTCAATTCCAGAATTATTTGGACATTCAGCTTCGTGTCCTCCGTTGTTTCTTTCCTGTGTTTCTAGAAAGAAAGGCCCACAATATGTCCACAACAAGACATGGTATTATGGGGCTTTTTTATTTCCCCATATGATCTTTGATCTTACCGTTCCAGTTCTTTCTTTTTTTTGTCTGCGCTTGGTTTGCTTAATACCTTGTTGTTTTAGCATCTTACTGGCTGCCCTGTTGCTCCTCCTTGCATTTTCTCAGCTTATTAGCTTTTTTTCTTTAATATTCTCTTTTTTTAGTGGTTCTTTAGGGTTTTACTACTTACGTAAACATTTCTAAACGGTCTAGCTCCATCCTATCTTGCTGATTTTATTGTACCATATGTCAGAAATCTGCGTTCTAAGAACCCCGGCTTATTATTGATTCCCAGAGCCCAAAAAAAGTTTGCGGGCTATAGAGCATTTTCTATTGGGGCTCCAGTACTCAGTAATGCCCTACCGGTAACAGTTAGAGATGCTACCTCAGTAGAAGCATTCAAGTCTCATCTTAAAACTCATTTGTATACTCTGGCCTTTAAATTGATCCCCCTTTTAGACCAGTTGATCTGCCGTCTCTTTTCTGTTCTGCCCCCCTCCCCTGCGTGGAGCGGTTATCAGGTGACCACAGATTCTGCGCAACCTGTTCCAAGTTGGGACCCCGGGTGGACCACTCCTCTTTGCATCAGTTGGTGACATCTCTGCGCTGCTGACTTGTCTCCATTCAAGATGATCCCCTGCTGGCCCCACTATGGACTGGACTCTTACACTATTAACTAGATCCACTTGACATCTGCGGTCCCCTCCGAGGTTTCTCATTGTTCCCATTGGGTTAAGTTTCTTCTTGCCCTGATGTGGGATCTGAGCCGAGGTTGTTGTTGTGGCTTGTGCAGCCCTTTGAGATACTACATAAATAAACGTTGAGTGATTGATTGACTTTGAGTTTTAAAAACTGACAGCTGATTGTTTCAATAACGCCAGCCTGCCCCTTCTGGGCTTTGGAAAATGTCCTTCGTCGCTAAGAGGTGCAACGTGAGGGAAAGTTTGGGATCCAGGGAAAGCAAGATTTTTCAAAGGCTTTTACTCGCTTCAATAGGAAGCAACGTCAATTCGTAAAAATGAGGGTCTGAATAGAGTGCAGTGCAATATTCAAGGTAAACAGCAAACTGAAAGAAAAAAACCCCACCTTGCCTCCATCCCTTTCTCACAGAGGTCTGAATAATTTAATGGTGTCTATGTGTACTCCTGCAGAATAACATAGAACTGAATGCAAATCAGCCAACTTCCACATATTCCCATCTGAGCTCTCCACTAAATCAGAATGCTGTTGCTTGTCCT
Organism: Nerophis lumbriciformis; assembly: GCF_033978685.3. Classification (NCBI taxonomy): domain Eukaryota; kingdom Metazoa; phylum Chordata; class Actinopteri; order Syngnathiformes; family Syngnathidae; genus Nerophis; species Nerophis lumbriciformis. The sequence goes on along the minus strand of NC_084581.2, from coordinate 25,615,424 downwards.
ACAGTATTCAGAAATTGTTTGTCTCTGCATACGTCCTCACTTAATTGCAAGGAATTTGAACAAAATCAGAATTCAATCACTTATGGTTAAACAGTATCACAACTATTTTTTCTGTAAGGAATACTGTACATCAGGGGTGTCATACTCGTTTTCATCGCGGCTGCTCTGCTAAGGTCGCTTCTTACAGTGAATATATGAATTGTATCATGATATTGTTACACAATTCTCCATTATCTGTTTTTTTGATGTATAAATTAACGGATAACATACTTGCTTTTGAAATCATAAGTCAGGGGAACAATCATTTTATTCCAACAAATTGTTTTTAGAATATATGTTAATATAGGGGTTTCCAAACTTTTTCACCAAGGATTGCATACTAAAAAGTCAAAGTATGCGGAGCCATTTTAATATATTTAGATTTTAGGAAAAAAATACAAAACAGTCAATATATATTTAAGGACAACACTTAGTGTTACAGGTGAAAAAGTGCACTATTAATAAATATTACAGGGCTATAACAAGAAAGATGAAGTGCTTTATTGACGCACATTGATTCTAGGCTTTCACGCGCCACACAAAACCATGTGGCAGGCCAGACCTAGGCGCAGGGCCATGAGTCTGACACAAGTGCTCTACTGCAGATCTGGTCCAATATTTTGACTCGGAGGCCACATTGAGAGAAAAAATTGTGTCTGGGGGGCCAAAGTGTATGTGTGTATAAATGATATATACACATTTAGGTGTAAAAATCTGCTGCACAGTATTTGGGTTGGGGTCCACTTTTTTTCAGGAACACTAATATCAAAAGTCATATTGTCCAAAGAGTTCTAAAAAGGTTATGACAGACCACCTCAAAAAAACTGAATTTAATTTTACAGTATTTTACTGAATGGGACACCCAAAATGTACATTAAAATAAAGAAAGTGGGATTTACAATATTAACTATGAACAATAAAACACTGAATATTAACAACACATCGCTCCTCTTTTACTTCTCAGACCAGCTCCTCGATAGTTGTGTATCTTAAACAATCAAGCAAAACACAACAAAAATGTAATAAACACCTACAATATGATATATTATCACGTAAAAATCTGCTTCCACATCTGTTTCTGACACATGCGTTTCGGGCTAGCTGCTCTGAAAACAAACCCCGCCCACTCTGCTTTGTTCCTCGTCTGAGCTGCTGTGACGTAGATTACCATAATAACTCGTATATCACTCAAACAGTTTTGAAGTTAAAGGTCTAAAAAATGTATGTAGAACATCCGGCGGGCCGGATTGAAAATCTTAACGGGCCGCATGTGGCCTGCGGGCCGTATTTTGCTCAGGTTTGCTCCACATGGATGATATTGGTATCTATGTAATGTGGAGACTTTGATGCATAAGAAAATGTACATAATGTATTGATGTAAATGACAGTATTTGGTGTACAAGTAACAGCATTAGTACCATTCTTATTTCTGGGTCAAAATGACCTATTTCATAAACTACAACACCGTTACTGTAAGTCACTGGCTCGGGATTACACATTTGTAAATCTAAAAACACCACTGTCGGCTTGAGAGAACACATTTAATAAATAAATGTCTATATTTGTCACGATTAGAAGTTAAACTTTGTAAAACATAGCATAACATGTTGGCTATGGATGGCTTTTTTGTTCATTTATTTCTTAAACAATAAATCTATAGATTATTTCTTAAATTAATCTGTAGATTGTATTTCCTTTGTATCAAACAGTTTTTTAGTGTAGTGGCGAAACACATTTTACGAATGAATTCTCCAAAAATACAACAACAATTTTATTGGGTCTAGAAATGTTAAATGCACGTTGTTTGGTCAGGGATACAAAAGAAAATTATTTCCAGAGCCATTTTACCGCCGTCCTGGAAAATCGCCCACAGTGGGGAACGGCACCTTTTTATGGAATTTTGCCTATCATTCACAAGACAAGAAGATATATTTTTCTTTTTTTATGCATTCTAAATGCAAGCTAAAGTCTGCGCACAATGAAGCCAATGGGAGTCGCTCTATTCTGCCCATAAAGCGCTTAATAAAACATCCAAACACTTACAGTATAAGTACTGTATTAAAAGGCACATTCATAATAACAAGTACCATATTTTTCGGACTATAAGTCGCAGTTTTTTTCATAGTTTGGCCGGGGGTGCGACTTATACTCAGGAGCGACTTATGTGTGAAATTATTAACACACTACCGTAAAATGTCAAATAATATTATTTAGCTCATTCACATAAGAGACTAGACATATAAGATTTCATCAGATTTAGCGTATAGGAGTGACAGATTGTATAGCATGTTCTATATGTTATAGTTATTTGAATGACTCTTACCATAATATGTTACGTTAACATACCAGTTGGTTATTTATGCCTCATATAACGTACACTTATTCAGCCTGTTGTTCACTATTCTTTATTTATTTTAAATTGCCTTTCAAATGTCTATTCTTGGTGTTGGCTTTTATCAAATAAATTTCCCCAAAAAATGCGACTTATACTCCAGTGCAACTTATATGTTTCTTTCCTTCTTTATTATGCATTTTCGGCCGGTGCGACTTATACTCCGGAGCGACTTATAGTCCGAAAAATACGGTACATACATACACATGCGGTACATACATACACACGCACATTCAATGGACAAACATGTATACATACTGTACATACACAAGCACATATGCATACATACACTCATGCATATAATGACGTTTCATCAAACATATTTTAATGTTGTCCCTCACAGGGCAAACTGGGTAAAACACGGCACACTGATAAAGCTTAACCTATTTTACTATAACAATCTACAAGGTTAATACAGTTCGCTTCTCTTTCTTGCCCTCTATTTATCTGCTTTCTTTTGTATTTCAAGTTATCATTACTAATATGTATTGTTGCATTTGAAATCTTTGCATTGTTGATAACAGAGATAATTATTGATATTATTCATTATCAATAGTGCTATTTATTTTGGTATTTTTATTGTTCCAATTGTAGCGCAACAATGTTTATTGTCATTAATAATTACTTCAATAACTGCTTCTTTGCTATAATTTTTCGTATCATATTTGTTCAAATCGTATTTGCTGAAGTTGTTGTTGTTGTTGTTGTTGTTATCTTGTCCCCACAATTTCCCAGTGTCTTCCTTTTTTTCTTCTTTCTATCCCCTCCTGCTGCGGCCCGGCTGCGCCAAAAATTAATTGAAATCAATTTAATAAAGTCAAATACAAATAAGGCAAGAGAAGTATCCCACACATTCTCTTTTGTGAAGTACATATGTACAGCAGATATAGCATCTACATCAACGATATCATTTGCCTGAGTGGCTGGACAGGACAAAAAAAATAAAAAATAAAAATGCTTTTGTTGACAGTAAATTCAGTATATATACAGCAAATAAACAAGTTAATTAAATAGTCATTTGCTTCTAAACATGTGATTGAATAATATTTACATTTTATTTTCTGTTTAGTGGCACGTCACAACAGATGTGATTAACAAATACATTTTATGCAGAACAAGTTTATAACAACAAAATACATGTATCATCCATCCATCCACATAATCTATACCGCTTTTAACTTTTCCTTTTGGGGTATTTATCTTGTTTGCACGACACCATGTCATTTCTGTCTCTACATGGTTGTTAGTATTTCTCATCTGCTCTCTCTACCACATGTTGAGGAACAATGACAATGATTGCAATACATGCGTTCATGTGACCGTGTGTTTGTGTTGGCGTGTAGATTGTAAGCCCCTTTAACACACATGCTGCCAACGTGCACCACAAATGTTAAATGTCTATTATTATTGCTAAATTCCAAGTGATTACAATGTGAATTTGATTTCCATTGTAGAACAAAAGCAAAGACGGACGACTTGAACCTGTTTTAAGTTTGCTCGGTTTAGCAAAGGATAAGCAATCAGCACATGATAGACGACAACCTCAATTGAGATATTTCTACTGGAGTAATTAGGCATGATGTGAATTCCTCATTAGATGAATCACCATCTGCATACAAATGCATTATCATTCCCCTGGTTCCTTGCTGTCGGCTTTTATATGCGCTCATTTTCATGTAAGAGGCACTGATGAGGGGAAATGGAAGGTGCCACTATAGAGCTAAGGGACTCTAGTGCCTTTCCATGCCATCTGAATCCATTTTGAACGATGAGCCTTAAAAGCTTTATTAATGTTCACGTCATGTAGGTTATAGTCAGTTCACAGGTTCCAATTACAAACCGCTTTACTGATTCTTACATCTCTAGGAAAGTGGAACACAGCTCGAGTCAGCTCAGGTCTGGAATGGCAGCTCAGTGCACGCACTCAGAAAGGGAAAACCTTGTCGTTCGTGATGTTTTACAAACACTAACATTGCACTTTGTTCACAGCAGCAGGCTGATGCATTACTGATAGTAGGAGGAACCGCTGGAAGCAAGTGTACATTAGCTCATTAGAAAAAACCACACGTACAGTAAATCCCTCATTACTGTGCAGGAGCCAAACAAGAATACTCAACATCACATGGTAATATACACTACCAAAATAGTCATAACATTTGATTCTTCTAAGGGCCCCCTACATTTTAAGGATGGTGCTTTCATCATCCTGTAAATAGAAATATTACTGGTATCTGTCGTTTATCATATACCGGTTTAAAGGTGTTTTTTTTTCTTCCTGTCATTCAGACTCCGTATGTGAGACAAGAACATATATGTCTTTTTTTAGGATTCTAAAGATTTCAAAAAAATTTGGGCTGTCAAAGTTAAGTATAAGTTCCTTTTTTTAACGTACGATTCACGTCCTGACTCCTTTTTGACCCTCAGACCGTTCCATAGTTTGAGGAAATGTAATGGCGCCCAGTTACTGCGAAGCCACAAGCAATAAAATAGCAAGCAGAAATGCACAAATAAAACAGGACATTATAGAAGTCTCAGGTCCAAAGCCAGGCAAGTCGTTCTAAGGACAAGACAAGACAACTGCTCAAAGAAACTGCATCACAACAGACCAACTGCTCTAACAAACCCTGCAAACTTTTTTCCACCTACTGTAGCCAAAATCAACTGAAAGAAAAAACGTCCCCGGCTAGTTTGACCAACGGACAACTTTCCATTAGGTAACTCATTTATCATGATACATGCAGCACATCATGCTTGGTATTACTAACATCAACTGTCGAGGTAGCTGTGTACAAACAAAACATGAAATGTTTGTGATTGATTGGGTTGAGGTTTTTCCTTGCCCTGATGTTTGATCTGAGCCGAGGATGTCTTTGTGGCTTGTGCAGCCCTTTGAGACACACATGATTTAGGGCTATATAAATAAACTTTGATTGATTGATTGAGTGAAGAGCACTTTGATAAACTCGCAGATCATTAAGGATGGGAATTGATATGATTGTTCCGGTTCTGATTCCACTTTCGATTCTGCTTAACGATTCGCTTCTTTATCGGTTCTCTTATTGATTCTTACTTGGAAAAAAAGATAACAAAATTATAAATTAGCATCAATTATGTTTAGTTTAGAGGTAATATGACCTTACAAAGCCAACGGTGAGGTGTTAAAAGGCACATACATAGAAAAACGATTTAGAAAATGATTAAATAAAAAAATGATGTAGAATTTACCAAAATAAAACATGTGGAAATTACACAAGAATGTAACATTTTGTAACATTCTTGAAACTTTTAAGAATCTTTGTCTTCTGCCTAGAAAATATACCGTGCAAAGGTTTGTTTAGATTTACAAGATGAAACTAATATGACATAGGCTCATAACATGCAACTCAAGATATTTCAAGCCTACTTTTGATATGATGTTGACGATTACATTTTACAGCTTATAAAAGCCTTGAGTTGAACATCTCAGAAAATGTGAGTTTTTAAAAAACTGTAAGTAGTGATCATCAAAATGATAATAAATAGAGGCTTGACATATTTCAGTTTGCATGTAATGAGTTTAAATAACTTATTAGTTTCACATTTAAAGCTGAATTGCTGACATAAAGGGACATTTACATTTCCACCTGTATAATATAATGACTCACTGAGTGAATATGTTGAAGGAAAACATGCAACTTTTCTCTGACTACGATTGAACATTCGCCTACCAAAAAAAGGAGCACCTACTGTGGCAAATTGTCTCAAGCTTTTGACCACAAACTTAAGTCACTTCTCGGTGACATTCGTCATTACCAGCCGAGTGGAACTCTTCCCTGCCGCGGAGAAAGTTAGTGGCAGACGTGAACTAGAGCTGTACATGGGTCTTGGCCACGGTAAAGAGACATATCGGATACGAAACTGGATATTAGTACAGCTATTGAATAGTGTTGGATTCACTTGGTTGACCGACACTAAAAATAGTACTACAAAGCACCAATAGTGTCCTCTTACTAACACTATCATTGGAACAATCCAGCTCATTCACTTTGACCAGATTATCTTGATAATGCTAAATTATTATATCAGTGTTTAGAACAAGAGAATATGGATACTAAAATGTAGTCTGCAGCAGACTGAAGTGAATTTGTCCAAGATTATCTGGGCCTTACTTGAGACCTGCACCAAACGCCTTTGACTGGATTCTAGACCAAATGACCCACGTCACATGTCTGTTAATAGCGTTCACATGTACTAATTAGAAGAGCTCAACAATAGCCCATGAGCTACCCACCCCCCTCGCTCTTTGATGAACACTAGCTTGAAAAAATCCACTGCATTCATTAACAAAATGTAGTTGCCTTGGTTTGTTGCTGTTTTTTTTCCATATTCTTACCTGACTTTTACACACCAGAGCAGTTCTTATGAACACATGCATCCTTTCAAAAATACAGAGGCTTTAGAAACAAATGACTTGTAGATACCAGAACTTACCTGCTTGTCCAGTGGCAACGGTAACTGCTGCAAACAGCCTTTGCGTGCGGCTCTGGTCAGACACGCCATTGACAGCTTCCACCTCAAAAGTGTAGTTGGCATGGGCCAGGAGGTCAACAATGTTGACATAATTATTAACTAACTGTGACTGTGCAGGAAAATATCCCACATTTGGCCCACATAGTTCACACTCTTCAGGTTCCCAGCTACAGTGCCGACATCTAACCCTGTAGGTGACGTCACTGCGTCCACCTGTGTCAGCCGGCGGGCTCCACTCCAGGCTGACTGTTGTCTGGTTGATGTTGTAGATTAGATTCTGTGGTGCTGAAGGAGGTCCTGTCAAGGGGTACACAAAAAAGAAGCTTGTGTTAGATAATTGCGGGACAAATATCGCAACGTCATTTTTCAAAAACAATACTATGAGACGTCCACCACCGACAGATCTACATCTGGATAACATTTGGTTATAGCAGACCTGGGCAAGTTAAGGCACGGAGGCCGCACGCAACCAGTTAAGCTTATCAATCCGGCCCGTCGGACAGTGCCAAATATTTTTTTTACATCTTTAAGTTGGAAACTGTAGCTGCCATTATGATGTGCAGTGATGTTTTCAAATTACCGTAAGTCTTGAACTATACAAAGTATTTTAATGGTTGGAATCTGCGCTTTTGCATCAATCAATCAATCAATCAATCTTTATTTATATAGCCCTAAATCACAAGTGTCTCAAAGGGCTGCACAAGCCACAACGACATCCTCGGTATAGCCCACATAAGGGCAAGGAAAAACTCACCCCAGTGGGACGTCGATGTGAATGACTATGAGAAACCTTGGAGAGGACCGCATATGTGGGTAACCCCCCCCCTCTAGGGAGACCGAATGCAATGGATGTCGAGTGGGTCTAACATAATATTGTGAGAGTCCAGTCCATAGTGGATCCAGCATAACAGTAAGAGTCCAGTCCACAGTGGGGTCAGCAGGAAACCATCCCGAGCGGAGACGGGTCAGCAGCGCAGAGATGTTTCCAACCGATATACAGGCGAGCGGTCCACCCCGGGTCCCGACCCCGGACAGCCAGCACCCCATCCATGGCCACCGGATCCGGATCTGTGTGTCTCCCCTTCCACAAGGGATGGGGGGAGCAGAGGAGAAAAGAAAAGAAACGGCAGTATACTAGTTACTATTACTACTATTACTATTACTATTATTACTACTAGTTACTAATATAAGTCACAGCAGCTCAGACGAGGCACCAAGCAGTGTGGGTGGGGAGCGTTTCCACAGAGTGTTTCCGGAGCGGCCAGCCTGAAATGCGGGTGTCAGGGACAGATGCGGAAGATTTTTACAAGAAAGTTCTAAAGCTTATAGATATATCAGACGTTCATATTTCGCTGTTTGTTGCATGTTTGTTGCGTTTCGCTTGATTGTAAAATATGTTGATCGACAGGGGGTGTGACGTTCATACGTTGTCAATATTCAGTGTTTTATCGTTCATAGTTAATATTGTAAATCCCACATTCTTTATTTTCATGGACATTCTGGGTGTCTCATTCAGTAAAAAAAATTAAATTTCATTACATTTTTAAGGCGTTCTGTGTGTGTGTATGTATATGTTTACATATATATATATATATATATACCTGCACTCAGACACATTTCTTTCTCAAAATGTGGCCCCCCCGAGTCAAAACAATTGCCCAGACCTGGGTTATAGCATGACAGATAAGGTCCTGGGTTTGATCCCTGGGTTTCTGTGTGGACTTTGCATGTTCACCCCGTGACTATGTGGGTTCCCTGCGGGTACTCCGGCTTCCTCCCACCTCCAAAGACATGCACCTGGGGATAGGTTGATTGCCAACATTAATTTGGCACTAGTGTGTGAATGTGAGTGTGAATGTTGTCTGTCTGTGTTGGCCCTGCAAGGAGGTGGCGACTCATAATTATAAATGATAATAATATTTATTTATGACTCATAATTAGTACAATTAAAGCCAAACCCCTTATTAAAAATACATGTTGCAACTCAATTTAACCTATGTTTTTCTCTACTCATGCATTTTCCCTCATACACAAAATAAAAGTGAGACTCAATATGCATACACCTCCAATCCAGGCATATAACTCTTTGGGATGTTGAATGTTTGCATTTCCAAGGTGCGGTAAAAGTGATGATGGAGATCTAATTTTGCTTGCACCACTCACACCTGGGACTCATTCAGCATCCATATATCAAAGTGACAAATTCTTAACAGGGGAAAACTAGAGCAAGTGTTGGTGAATATTCCTGTATTTTTGAAGGACCCACATTTGTGTGGACATAGCCTAAATAAAGCATTTTTTCTATGCATTTTGGCTGCTTGTCCACACGCAAATGTAGGTTTTTGTTCTTCCAAACTTTTATTTGGTAAAACTCAGGCCAGAGTGAAAATACAGAACATAAAGTTGTATAGCTACTTATGATATGGGTTTCAATAGCCCGTGCATGCACCTTATAACATGCACGGGCTACTAAAAAAACATTCATGAAGTGTTCATTGGTTTTAAAGATACCGTAATAGATATTAAAGATGAGCATGTGGCGTAAAATATCGTAATATAAACTTAGGCTGAAAACCTTTAGACCAGTTAAAAGATGGCAAGAATTTACATTTTGCACTGTTAGAGCTCAAGAAGGTTCTAAGTAGAGATTCAAAACGCAAAAAAGAGGAAATTTGAGTGAGACAAAAAAATTGAGCCATTAAACTTAAAATAGACTGTTCATCAGCTGATTGAAAGTTAAATTCTAGAAATTAAATGTATTAACCATAAACTGGACCATTGGCTTTGTCAGACTGTATGTGTGTGTGTATATACACAGTATACAGTATATATCAGTGTTTACCACACATTCATTTATTTGTGGCGGCCCGCCACGAAAGAATTACGTCCGCCACAAATGGATTTTTCGGCTTTTGACTCGCTCGACCGCTCATAAAAGCTATGGGACTGTCTGTGAATGTTGCTTGTAGTTACACCTCCGGTGCAGTAGGTGGCGGTAGCCTACTATGCATTGTAACTCCGCCAATAGCAAGAAGAAGAAGAAGAAGAAGAAGAAGAAGAAGAAGAAGAAGAAGAAGAAGAAGAAGAAGAAGAAGAAGAAGAAGAAGAAGAAGAAGAAGAAGAAGAAGAAGAAGAAGAAGGACGGGCGGACAGACGGAATCAAAATACTCGCCGGCTACTTTTCATAATGATGGCGCTTCCTACGTTTCTACCTCAAACGTCCAAAAGCTGCTGAAAGCCTTGATCCAGGATGCCATGGGGAAAAAAACTTAAATGGTGCCTTTTGGCGACAGTTAGCAGCTTGGTGGCTCATAGCTGGCTAGCGTGGTAGCATTGCTTCATTTTTACAGGTGTTATAGGTAGATAGTAGTGATGGGTCCGGCAACATCGATGCATCGGCGCATGCGTCGAGCTCAAAGAGCGAAACCCTGTGTCGATGCGCGTACCGCTTTTAGAAAGTCACGTGACCGATCATGAGCTGTGTTGGTCACGTGACCGATATGCGAACTGTGTCGCCTCCTCTGTGCCCTGTGAGCGGCTCTTTTCTACAGCCGGAGAAATAATAACTAAGAAGAGAAAGCGTCTAAAATTGAATACGTTGGAAAAACTGTTTTTTTTTAAATAAAAATGTGTAAAAATAAATAATAATTTCCAGGTCCACAAGCATCCTCATTCACAACACGTTCTCTTAGATTTCCATGTTATGATACATGTTCACATTATTTATTGACTGTATCTAAAAAAGACAAAAAATATATTTTTATTTAAATGAAGTTATGAAATAATCCTAAATGAAATACAATGACTTGGTTTATATTATTGTATATACTAGGTCAGTGGTTCTCAACCTTTTTTCAGCAATGTACCCCCTGTGATTTTTTTTTTTTATTCAAGTACCCCCTAATCAGAGCAAAGCATTTTTGGTTGAAAAAAAAAAAGATAAAGAAGTAAAATACAGCACTATGTCATCAGTTTCTGATTGATTAAATTGTATAACAGTGCAAATTATTGCTCATTTGTAGTGGTCTTTCTTGAACTATTTGGAAAAAAAGATATAAAAATAACTAAAAACTTGTTGAAAAATAAACAAGTGATTCAATTATAAATAAAGATTTCTACACATAGAAGTAATCATCAACTTAAAGTGCCCTCTTTGGGGATTGTATTAGAGATCCATCTGGATTCATGAACTTAATTCTAAACATTTCTTCACAAAAAAAAAAAATCTTTAACATCAATATTTATGGAACATGTCCACAAAAAATCTAGCTGTCAACACTGAATATTGCATTGTTGCATTTCTTTTCACACTTCTTTTTGACAGACATTTTAGTGACAAACCTGAGCTTGCGCTTCACTGAGTTTATGAACTTACATTCATATTTTGTTGAAGTATTATTCAATAAATATATTTATAAAGGACTTTTGAATTGTTGCTATTTTTAGAATATTTTTTAAAAATCTCACGTACCCCTTGGTATACCTTCAAGTACCCCCAGGGGTTCGCGTACCCCCATTTGAGAACCACTGTACTAGGTCATAAAATCAGTGTCAGTTGAGTCGGTCCATAGGTTGCCTGTAGGGATTTTTAATGTCCAGCAGATGTCAGTATTTAGTGACACAGTATCGACACAGTATCAATACAGTTTTGCAATGTGTCGAAACGCTTCATGACGCCTCATCAACCCATCACTAGTAGATAGGTTATAGCTGCATCGCTCGCGGCTCGTCATATATTTAACGTTAATCCGTGATTTCACCGAGCGTTTCACTGACGGTGAGCAGCCTGACGCTGCTTCATTAACACCGCCGCTGTTTGACTCGTGGCCCGGGGCAGACGCACGTAGTAACAGTCACGTGTTACAATACCGACGAGCTAACGTGTCCAGGTTATAACCATGTTGTCAATAAACACACGTGGACTGAAGCTAAATTGTCCACTGTCCACTGCAGCATGTGAATGCAATGAAAAGAATAAAATCTGAGCCAACCAGCTGTTAAAATGTTGTCCAGGTTAATGTTTTGGCCATTAAAGGTCCTTCATTTCAAGATTTCAACTGTGATCGTGCTTTAAACAGGTGGCTGACCTGTTCAGATGGGTGTAACTGCTACTGGTCAAATAATGTGAAATAGCATTTAATTTTACATGTATGCAATGCCATTTAAATGTAATTATAGATGATAATAATAATAAATACTGTGTAGTGTTGTAAATAGTCAACGGGAAGGATTTTAGTAAGATATAAGCCATGAGCACTACACAGCCAGAAAAAAACCTAGGCAGGACAAGTAAAAATATTGGGGCAAGTAGATTTGAGAAGTCGGGCAAGTAGAAAAAACCTTAACGTTGAACCCTGCATGTGTTGAGCTGCTGCCGCTTAAGGTTAGACGGCACTGTACATAGAGCGCTTCTGCTCGTTAGTAATAAATTCTAATGTTGGATGTTCACTCCTTCACACAGATGAGTATAGAAAAATATTTTCAACGGCCGAAAAGGGCTCGACTTGGAGAGGAGGTAGGCCTACAGTCCGGACCACAGGTGCGACCTGTTCAGCAGCAGCAGGAGGAGGAGGAGGTTGACTGACTGTGGCAGGACACCTCTGCCTCCGTTTCACTTCATGTTGCTGGTAAATAATATGGTTGTAGTAGTAGGCTAAAGTTAAATTATTTAGTATTCACTAATTAAAGGGGCAGAGCTTTAAGAGACATTTTAGCTTTTATATTTTATAAGATATATTTTTTGTAAGAACCACAATTAATAAATATATTTCAGTGAATCACTAATTGTTCAAATCTGTATGTAAATATGTACATAAAATGTTGTAATTATATTCCAACTCCGCGTTCTTCTTGGTCATCGCCGCTGCCGTAAACCCCCCCCCCCCCGACCACACCACCACAAATAGATGCCTGTCCTGTGGGACACACTGTATATATATATATATATATATATATATATATGAAAGTCCTGAGTAGTCTTGGGTTCAATCCCGGGCTCGGGATCTTTCTGTGTGGAGTTTGCATGTTCTCCCCGTGACTGCGTGGGTTCCCTCCGGGTACTCCGGCTTCCTCCCACCTCCAAAGACATGCACCTGGGGATAAGTTGATTGGCAACACTAAATTGGCCCTAGTGTGTGAATGTGAGTGTGAATGTTGTCTGTCTATCTGTGTTGGCCCTGCGATGAGGTGGCGACTTGTCCAGGGTGTACCCCGCCTTCCACCCGATTGTAGCTGAGATAGGCTCCAGCGCCCCCCGCGACACCAAAAGGGAATAAGCGGTAGAAAATGGATGGGATGGGATATATATATAAATATACAGTATATATATATTAGAGGTGTAACGGTACGTGTATTTGTATTGAACCGTTTCGGTACGGTCTATAACAATCAGGATGGTTCTTTTTCTCTTTGGTCCGGAGGACACGACGTCCACAGTTTCCAAAAACAATTTGAAATGTGTTCTCGTCAGACCACAGAACACTTTTCCACTTTGTATCAGTCCATCTTAGATTTGCTCAGGCCCAGCTAAGCCGACGGCATTTCTGGGTGTTGTTGATAAACGGTTTTCGCCTTGCATAGTAGAGTTTTAACTTGCACTTACAGATGTAGCGACCAACTGTAGTTACTGACAGTGGGTTTCTGAAGTGTTCCTGAGCCCATTTGGTGATATCCTTTACACACTGATGTCGCTTGTTGATGCAGTACAGCCTGAGGGATCGAAAGTCACGGGCTTACCTGCTTACGTGCAGTGATTTTTCCAGATTCTCTGAACCCTTTGATGATATTACGGACTGTAGATGGTGAAATCCATAAATTCCTTGCAATAGCTGGTTGAGAAAGGTTTTTCTTAAACTGTTCAAAAATTTGCTCACACATTTGTTGACAAAGTGGTGACCCTCGCCCTATCCTTGTTTGTGAATGACTGAGGATTTCATGGAATCTACTTTTATACCCAATCATGGCACCCACCTGTTCTCAATTTGCCTGTTCACCTGTGGGATGTTCCAAATAAGTGTTTGATGAGCATTCCTCAACTTTATCAGTATTTATTGCCACCTTTCCCAACTTCTTTGTCACGTGTTGCTGGCATCAAATTCTAAAGTTAATGATTATTTGCAAAAAAAAATTGTTTTATCAGTTTGAACATCAAATATGTTGTCTTTGTAGCATATTCAACTGAATATGGGTTGAAAATTATTTGCAAATCATTGTATTTCGTTTATATTTACATCTAACACAATTTCCCAACTCATATGGAAACGGGGCTTGTATATATACATACATACATACATACATACATACATACATTTATATATACATACACACACATATATATTTTACTTGTATACTAGGGCTGTCAAAAATAATGAGTTAACTCACACGATTATTCACAAAATATTATCACATTAATGATAGATATGCGCAGATTAATCACACGGTTTATTTTGAATGTAAAAGCTTGTGGATATAGTATATATATATATATATATATATATATATATATATACATACATACATACATACATACATACATACATACATACATACATACATACACACATACATACATACATACATACATATATATATATATATATATATATATATATATATATATACATACATATATATATATATATATATATATATACTACGGAAGCACATAGTTTACTGTGGTTAATCACGATAAATCAAAATTCAAATGTGTGATCAACACAAATACTCTATTCACCTGCTTCTGGCATGGTCCCCCAGCCAAACTTTAGAACCCATTCTGGCCTGTGAGTCAAAAAGTTTCCCAACACTTGGACTTGACCAAGAAAATCTCTCCTGCCTCCTATTCTGCAACAGAGTCCAGTGCATGCTGATCGTTCCACTGCCTGACTGTCTGCTCATCCATGTAGCTCAAGGGCCCGTCTCTTGCAGTATTCTACTTCAGCTTCTCTCACCCACACACTCAGAAAAGCTTTATGATACTGACAGCCAAGCAGAGCCCCCAAAGCCTATAACGTCTCAATCGCATGTTCACTTCTATCCAACACCTTTGTGACCCCCAAAAAAGGGCCATATGTTATGAATGTTTTACATTCCAAAACATGGTTTGGACAACACACTTCAAGCTAAACATTTTCTTCCATCTTCTGTGCAAATCATAATTCTTGCAGTTTGTACTGTTAAAACATTAGTTTGGCAGTGTGAGTTTCAGAGGCTGAATCTAATTTTGCAGCATATAGTGAAAGCAAAGCTAGATCCCTGGTGGCGTGATGGTAAACACTTGGGGATGATTCCTGGCTAGGGCTGTGTGAGGAAGGGCATTCTGTGTGAAAAGGAAGCCAACGCGATTCATGCTACTGACTTGCTGTGGTGATCCCTGACAGGGAAAAAGCCTGAAGTGGAAATGATAGTAAAGCAAAACATAAGCTAAACAGAACTTTGACTATTCAAAAAGGCCTCACTTTATTTATACTCATTCCAGTTACGGGGATGTATGGCATATTAATATTTAAACAGACATCACAAAGTAGTTACCATGGCAACATTAATGCAAGCGAGCTGTCCTGAACTGGCCGTTGGCGGTCTTGAAACGTAAACTTGGACCAACAATTGGACAGGCGTAGTTAAAACATAGTGTTATTCTAGTTGGTGTGCCAAGCTTCAGCGTTAGGACATACTCATTTGAGAGTCTTAAAAAAGAATGCACAAATTGAGGTAGAATACAAATCAGACATGCAGCATGTACAACACGTAGCATTGTTTTGCCTTTGATAGTTTCAGGTCATGTTTCAAATTCTGTCTTGACTGTTGCGAATTAAGACACAAGTAAATCCAAGCTTAAGAGGGGAAGAATCTTGCACTGAGAAGCACTGCAGGCGTGTTCAACCCTTAACAGTCCATGAGAAGGTTGTGCTCCAATTAGGGAGCAGTCAGTGTCAGCAGGCGAATGTGGTATTCAAATTGTCTATAATCCACAATCTACAAATGTGATCTGTGACCCAACGGCCTTGCTACTAATGAAGGGAAAACAGCATTGCCTCTTTTACCGAAGCCATGCTTTAAAATTCAAAGACAATTCTTGGACAAAGAGGCTTGTAGAAGTAGTCTTGTAACCCAAAATCGATTCAGTTGTTCAATACTAACACACTGAATTAAATATTAGATTTGATAGTGACAAAGTACCGTATTTTTCAGACTATACGGCGCACTTAAAATCTTTTCATTTTCTTAAAACTCGACAGTGTGCCTTACAACCTTCAAGCCTAATGTACGGAATAATATTGTTTGTGCTTACTGACCTTGAAGCTATTTTATTTGGTACATGGTGATATGATAAGTGTAGATGGCAGTCACACATAAGAGATACGTGTAGATTGCACAATGATGGCAGTCACACATAAGAGATACGTGTAGGCTGCAATATGACTCAAAATGATATATGTTCCATTGAAAATAAAGAACATTAAAAACTAAAAAATCCATCAAAATGTTTCAGTACGACTTTGGTAAGCTATGAAGCTGCACCACTTGATGGATTGCACTGTGCTTCAACATCTGAGTATTATTATGGTGTGTGTATAAGGTAAGACATACTATCTGGCGTTTTGTTTCGCAATATTATGCAAAGTCTTCATAGCTTAGCAAAGTCGTACTAAAACATTTTCATATATTTTTGTATAATGTTCTACATTTTCAATGGAACATATACAATTTTGCTGTTGTTTAAGTGAGTCATATTGCAGTCTACACGTATCTCTTACGTGTGACACTTATCATTTCACCAAGTACCAAATAAAATAGCTTCGAGGTTGGTAAGCACAACCTAAATTATTCCATACATTAGGCGCACTATTGAGTTTTGAGAAAATGAAAGGATTTTAAGTGTGCCTTATAGTCTGAAAAATACAGTACCAGTTTAATTTAACACAAAATGTTATACAAGATATATACTACTTCAGTTTGGCGGTCCTTGGCTTGGAAAACATAGACGGTAAATGGTAAATGAGTTATACTTGTATAGCGCTTTTCTACCTTCAAGGTACTCAAAGCGCTTTGACACTATTTCCACATTCACCCATTCACAAACACATTCACACACTGATGGCAGGAGCTGCCATGCAAGGCCGTAACCACGACCCATCAGGAGCAAGGGTGAAGCGTCTTGTTCAAGGACACAACGGATGTGACGAAGTTGGTAGAAGGTGGGGATTGAACCAGGAACCCTCAGGTTGCTGGCACGGCCCCTCTCCCAACTCGCTACGCCATCCCCTGGCACCTGCTGTACATTATTACACTAACCTGTCTGGCTCGCTGTGTACAAACAAAACATGAAATGTGGGCTAATACTTTACAGATACTGTTATATGATTATGGGTGCTGAGTCCTGAAAAGATGGTACTTTGAATTGGATCAGTGCCTACTGTGTTTGGCAATAGACCAGTTAGTATTATAATTCAACAACAACTCTGCTCCACAAAACCAACCAGTTTTAAAAGCAGGCAAAAAGTGGTTTGACGATGGGTCCTAAGAACAAAATCTGTGCAAAATTTTGACCAAGAACCATCAATACATGTTATATAGATAGACAGATAGTACTTTATTGATTCCTTCAGGAGAGTTCCCTCAGGATATAGACCAAAATGAAGTGTTTTAATAATAGAAAATAAAAATCATGATATGACACCTTTAATACCTTGACGATATTGTACCATCAGAATGTTGACATTGTTACATCCCTAATACATGTATAGAGAATACAGTAATAACTGAATAGAAATAATAATAATAGAAATTAATCATGATTAATCACAGCTGCTACTGAAATATTGCTAAACTTATCTGTGGTACTTTTGTGAACAACATTGCCAGGGGTATACTTTACCAGCATTGTTTGTCGTCCACTACTTGTTGTCGATGTACTACACTAGTAGTGCTCTTGCAAGCGGCTACCTCAAAAACGTGTTTTGGTTTTGGACGATATTTTAAACTAGTTGTGCTGCGATGAGAGGATTCGCCGCTGCAATATATGCAAATGACTTTGGTAAATCCCATCGGGGTGTATTTTGAAGCAAAATGTGCAATCTGTCAGTCTCATCATTCATCTGTGAACATACCATCAAATGCTGTCTTTTAGGTAACCATTTGTGGTTAAAAAAATGTTTGCTTCAAAAAAAAAGATTAAGCTACCTTCATTTATGATTAATACAAATGGTTTGTATTCTATCTAACCTAAATAATAAATATAACTCGTTTGAGGTGCTTACTATGAGGTTTGTCACACCGCTGCCTCTCCACCTGGCTGTTATCTACCGTCCCCCAGGGCCCTAATCGGACTTCATCAGTGAATTCTCAGAGTTCGTTGCTGATTTAGTGACAATATAATCATAATGGGGGACTTTTATATCCATATGAATACCCCATCGGACCCTCAGTGCGTGGCGCTCCAGACTATAATTGATAGCTGTGGTCTTACACAAATAATAAATGAACCTACGCATGGCAACGGTAATACGATAGATCTAGTGCTTGTCAGGGGTGTCACCACCTCCAAAGTTACAATACTCCCGTATACTGTGGTAAATTTTAAATGTGCTCTATAAATAAAGTTGATTTGATTTGATTTGACTAAAGTAATGTCCGATCATTACCTTATAAAATTCAAAGTTTTGACTCATTGTCAACAAACTAATAATAATAATAATAACTACTATAGCAGCCGCAACATTAATACTGCCACAACGATGACTCTTGCTGGCCTACTGCCTTCGGTAATGGCACCATTCCCAAATTATGTAGGCTCTATTGATAACCTCACTAACAACTTTAACGACGCCCTGCGCGACACCATTGATAGTATAGCACCGCTAAAGCTAAAAAGAGCCCCTAAAAGGCGCACCGCATGGTTTACAGAAGAAACTAGAGCCCATAAATTATCATGTAAAAAGCTGGAACGCAAATGGCGCGCGACTAAACTTGAGGTTTTCCATCAAGCACGGAGTGATAGTTTAATAACTTATAAACACATGCTTACCTTAGCTAAAGCTTAATATTACTCAAATCTCATCCACCTCAACAAAAATGATCCTAAATTTTTGTTTAGTACAGTAGCATCGCTAACCCAACAAGGGACTCCTCCCAGTAGCTCCACCCACTCGGCAGATGACTTTATGAATTTCTTTAATAAGAAAATTGAACTCATTAGAAAGGATATTAAAGACAATGCATCCCAGCTACAACTGGGTTCTATTAACACAGATACGACTGTATTTTCGACGGATACCGCCCTCCAAAATAGTTTCTCTCTCTTTGATGAAATAACATTGGAGGAATTGTTAAGATGTGTAAATGGGACAAAACAAACAACATGTTTACTTGACCCATTTCCTGGGAAACTTATCAAGGAGCTTTTTGTATTATTAGGTCCATCAGTGCTAAATATTATAAACTTATCACTTTCCTCTGGCACTGTTCCACTAGCATTCAAAAAAGCGGTTATTCATCCTCTACTCAAAAGACCTAACCTCGACCCTGACCTCATGGTAAACTACCGACCGGTGTCCCACCTTCTGTTTATCTCGAAAATCCTCGAAAAAATTGTTGCATAGCAGCTAAATGAACACTTAGCGTCTAACAATCTCTGTGAACCCTTTCAATCCGGTTTCAGGGCAAATCACTCTACGGAGACAGCCCTCGCAAAAATGACTAATGATCTACTGCTAACGATGGATTCTGATGCGTCATCTATGTTGCTGCTTCTTGATCTTAGCGCTGCTGTCGATACCGTCGATCATAATATTTTATTAGAGCGTATCAAAACACGTATTGGTATGTCAGACTTAGCCTTGTCGTGGTTTAACTCTTATCTTACTGAGAGGATGCAATGCGTCTCCCATAATAATGTGACCACGGACTATGTTAAGGGTTCGGTTCTTGGCCCTGCACTCTTTAGTATTTACATGCTGCCGCTAGGTGACATCATATGCAAATACGGTGTTAGCTTTTACTGTTATGCTGATGACAGCCAACTCTACATGCCCCTAAAGCTGACCAACACGCCAGATTGTAGTCAGCTGGAGGCGTGTCTTAATGAAATTAAACAATGGATGTCCCCTAACTTTTTGCAACTCAACACTAAGAAAACGGAAATGCTGATTATCGGTCCTGCTCAACACCGACACCTATTTAATAATACCACCTTAACATTTGACAACCAAACAACTACACAAGGCAACTCGGTAAAGAATCTGGGTATTATCTTCGACCCAACTCTCTCGCTTGAGTCACACATTAAGAGTGTTACTAAAACGGCCTTCTTTCATCTCCGTAATATCGCTAAAATTCGTTCCATTTAGTCCACTAGCGACGCTGAGATTATTATTCATGCGTTCGTTACGTCTCGTCTCGATTACTGTAACGTATTATTTTCGGGTCTCCCTATGTCTAGCATTAAAAGATTACATTTGGTACAAAATGCGGCTGCTAGACTTTTGACAAGAACAAGAAAGTTTGATCATATTACGCCTATACTGGCTCACCTGCACTGGCTTCCTGTGCACTTAAGATGAGACTTTAAGGATTTACTACTTACGTATGAAATACTACACGGTCTAGCTCTACCCTATCTTGCCGATTGTATTGTACCATATGTCCCGGCAAGAAACCTGCGTTCAAAGAACTCCGGCTTATTAGTGATTCCCAGAGCCCAAAAAAAGTCTGCGGGCTATAGAGCGTTTTCCATTCGGGCTCCAGTACTCTGGAATGCCCTCCCGGTAACAGTTAGAGATGCTACCTCAGTAGAAGCATTTAAGTCCCATCTTAAAACTAATTTGTATACTCTAGCCTTTAAATAGACCCCCCTTTTTAGACCAGTTGATCTGCCGTTTCTTTTCTTTTCTCCTCTGCCTCCTCGCCGGGTTATTCCGGTTCCGGTGACCAAGGATGAAGTGCTGGCTGTCCAGAGTTGGGACCCGGGGTGGACCGCTCGCCTGTACATCGGTTGGGGACATCTTTGCGCTGCTGACCCATCTCCGCTCAGGATGGTCTCCTGCTGGCCCCACTATGGACTGGACTCTCACTACTTTGTTAGATCCACTAAGGACTGTTCTTTCACAATATTATGTCACTCGACATCCATTGCTTTCTGTCTCCCCTAGAGAGGGGGGGTTACCCACATATGCGGTTTCTCATAGTCATTCACATCGACGTCCCTTATGTGGGCTCTGTACCGAGGATGTCGTTGTGGCTTGTACAGTCCTTTGAGACTTTTGTGATTTAGGGCTGTATAAATAAACATTGATTGATTGATTGATTGATTGATATTGCAGTGGGTCTTTAACTTTTCTCACCAAGTACCACCTCAAAAACACTTGGCTCTCCAAGTTCCACCATAATGACCAACATTAAAATACAGTAGTGTAGTTGGCCTAATTCAGGGGTGTCAAACTCGTTTTCATTGAGGGCCACTCGCAGTTATGGTTACCCTCAAAGGGACGCTTTTAACAATGAGTAATATATGAATATACATGTATATATACAATACATTACCAATATATTTTTTTACATAAGCTGCAAAAAAAATATTTTAAGTTTACTTTAAAAACTGGCAGCTCAGTCACCAGAATTTTACAGTAAAAGCAGTGAGTTTTTTTTACAGCATATAAAAAAATTAAATAAATAGAATGGAATGGAAAAACAATACCACTGTTTTTAGCGGTAAAATTCAGAGTGGCCAGTTTTTTGTTTTTTTACCGTAAAACCTTGTTGTAATGTTTTGTTTTTTAATGTTTTAGTGTCTTACTGTATATGGAAAAAAACAATACCAAAGTTGATTATATGGTAAAAAACTCAGTCGGCGGAATTTAACCATAAAATCTACAATTTGATTGATAATTTGTTTGGAAATCATAAGTCTAGCAGATATTTAAGTATACTATTTATCTTTATTTTAACAAAAAATATTTTTTTAATACATGACAATATAATATTTTGATTTTGATAATATTGAATTTTAAAAGACATGCAATTGCATGCAGTACATGATTTTTAATGTCAAAAGGGAAAGAACAAATATATTTAGTAAGAAAAAGATCCAGTACTATGGAATGCCCTCCCGGTAACAATTAGAGATGCTACCTCAGTAGAAACATTTAAGTCCCATCTTAAAACTCATTTGTATACTCTAGCCTTTAAATAGCCCCCCTGTTAGACCAGTTGATCTGCCGTTTCTTTTCTTTTCTCCTCTGCTCCCCTTTTCCTTGAGGGGGGGGGCACAGGTCCGGTGGCCATGGATGAAGTGCTGGCTGTCCAGAGTCGGGACCCGGGGTGGACCGCTCGCCTGTGCATCGGCAGGGAACATCTCTGCGCTGCTGACCCGTCTCCGCTCGGGATGGTGTCCTGCTGGCCCCACTATGGACTGGACTCTTACTATTATGTTGGATCCACTATGGACTGGACTTTCACAATATTATGTCAGACCCACTCGACATCCATTGCTTTCGGTCTCCCCTAGAGGGGGGGGGGGGTTACCCACATATGCGGTCCTCTCCAAGGTTTCTCATAGTCATTCACATCGACGTCCCACTGGGGTGAGTTTTTCCTTGCCCGTATGTGGGCTTTGTACCGAGGATGTCGTTGTGGCTTGTGCAGCCCTTTGAGACACTTGTGATTTAGGGCTATATAAATAAAGATTGATTGATTGATTGATGAAGCATTTTATTAACGCATATTATTTCCAGGCTTTCGCGGGCCACATAAAATAATGTGGCGGGCCAGATTTGGCCCCCGGGCCTTGAGTTTGACATCAGTGGCCTAATTATTCATTACAATCAAGGCAGAGGTTTTTTCTTAACATGCAAAATTAGCTTAATAAAAAACATGTTAAATGCCTATAGATTCCTTTCTTGAGGACAAGACTTTATGTTGGTGTATTGCCCTATTCTGATGACTTGTATTGATTGGAATCAGACAGGATTTACAGTAGTACTGATAAATTCCACAACTCCGAAAATACATTGTGGAGGGAAAAAAGTGGTTGTTTTTTTTGCTTCTTATTTAATCCAGTTTCCATACTATTATTTATACACTTTACAAGAAATACATTGGAGGCTAACTCTGTAGCTCGCTAGCTTGTGTGTGCTAGTTTTCTGAGACCTTTATTTTGTTAACGCAGGCAGGATGGAGCAGTATGTGCATTGTTCTTCAGTCTTCACTCATTTCACAGCGAGTCTGTGTTGAAATAAAAAGTGTTTGTCACGTTCCTGCCTGTCGGCTTTGTCTTCATACTGAGCTGGCAGCAACCAGTGGTCATCTCACACAACCCTCGGTTGTCGCGTATGTCAGTCGAGTGACAAATGCGTTGTCATAGTAAAGATTGATGATAGGTAATGTCTACTTTTTAATGCCTTGCGATCGACCCACACCCTCCGAGATCGACCGGTATGTCACAATCGACGAAATGGACACCCTTGCTCTAGCACGGGGTCGGCAACCCATGGCTCTAGAGCCGCACGTGGCTCTAGTGGCTCCCTGGAGATTTTTAAAACATGTATGAAAATGTAAAAAAAATATTATATTTTTTGTTTTATTTTGATTTCTGTAGAAGGACAAACATGACACGATCCTTCCTAATTGTTAGAAAGTCCACTGTTCACATTAATTATGCTTCACTGATGAGAGTATTTGGCAAGTGCCGTTTTGTCCTACAAATTTTGGCGATCCTTGAAGTCCTTGTAGTTTGTTTACTTTCAACTTTGTCTGCCACTTCCACAGAAAGACGTGTTTTATGCCACTCCTTCTTTGTCTCATTTTGTCCACCAAACATTGTATGCTGTGCGTGACTGCACAAAGGTGAGCTTTGTTGATGTTATTGACTTGTTGGAGAGCTAATTAGGCATATTTGGTCACTGCATGACTGCAAGCTATTCGATGCTAAGATGCTATTTAAGCTAGCTGTGTGTACATATTGCATCATTATGCCTCGTTTGTAGGCATATTTGAGCTCATTTAATTTCCTTTACTTATATCCTCTGTGTATTTAATTTATATTTGCATGTCTTATGACACATTATCTGTATGTAATATTGGCTGCATTTCTGATCATTATTTGTGTGCCGATATAGACCACCGCAAACGTTGCCCAGCCCACAAATATCGTCATAAATCCATTAGATTCTAGTGACTAGAAGAAGACAGCCTGTCGTTTCCTTTAACTTGGACACACACATCAATACCTTTGGCCATTCTAAGCCAGTAATTTCCAGGAGTTATCTCACCCTCTGAGAAGCTTTCGTTTTACTAATGTTTTCAAATGTTGTAGAAATGTGTCGAATAAATATTTCAACATTTCTGTCAACAAAGATTTGTGTCAGCCTGCGACACAGTAATTTTGATAGTAGGCTATTATTGCTAGTATAGACACTTACATCATGTGTTGCCTTCATTATAACACTTATATAAGGCTTTTAATTTTTTGCGGCTCCAGACATTTTTGTGTCATTTTTTTCGTCCAATATGGTTCTTTCAACATTTTGGGTTGCCGACCCCTGCTCTAGCAAATTCAGTGTGCCAGCGGTATTTTATTTAATTAAGTTCTGTATAAACAAGCAACGCACTGTTTCACCTATTGTAATTAACTAAACAATGACTAATTGACTGGAATCAATGATGTTAAGGAATGTGCAAACAAGAAAAGCTTGGGCCACAAAACTAAAGCATGTCAGTTGAGGGCAATACATGCTGTGCAAAAGAAAAAAGTTTGAATAAATGGAAAGAGATTTAGCAAAGGACAGCTGAGTGGTTCAGTGTCAACGAGAGATTTGGCACGAGCAGAGACTTAAAATAAAATGATACTTTACATGGCATTAAAAATGACCTAGAATACCATTTTGATGTGACAGCTACAGTACTACAACAAATAACGATGCCACAGCTCTGTTTAATACATAGAAAAACCAAGGCTTTGTGATGAAATTCATCATACCTCACCATAAGTCTCTTACAGACACACACCCGCCCACACACACAAGAGATTCTTACTTGGCCTAGTTAGGGTTTGCAGGGGGGGTAGTTGCAAGTGTGATCATTTCTCTCATATGCATGTACTTGGTTGCATATAAAGCATGAAAAAACGAGTTCACAGGAATGTCACAAACTCGTATGATCGCAGTAGTTGTGACCTCAAGATGCGGGGACAGGAGACGACGTGCAGTTAAAAAGAGTCTTTATTCACAAAGCAGTAGTGCAGCAGGTAAGTGCACAGGAAACACAGGAAACGATCAATAACCATGAGTGGTAAGCAAAGTACCGGATTATAAGGCGCACTGCCGATGAGCCGGTCTAGTCAGGTCTTTTTTCATACAAAAGGCGCACCGGATTGTAAGGCGCATTAAAGGGGTCATATTATGATTTTTTTCTGAATTTAAAACATTTCCTTTTGGTGTACATAACATGTAATGGTGGTTCTTTGGTCAAAATGTTGCATAAATTATGTTTTACAGACCACCTTCAAGCGGCTTTTTGACGGACACTTCACGATGCGCCGTTTTGTGGGCGGTCTTATTTACGTGGCTCACACAGCGTCTTCTCCCCGTCATCTTTGTTGTAGCGGTGTAGCGTGCAAGGACGGGAGTGGAAGAGTCAAAAGATGGAGCTAACTGTTTTAATGACATTCAGACTTTACTTAAGTCAACAACAGAGCAGCATCTTCTCATCTGTGGCTCACTAGTGCAATAACAACGCAGGCCGTGCGCAACCCGAGGGTCCCTGGTTCAATCCCCACCTAGTACCAACCTCGTCATGTCCGTTGTGTCCTGAGCAAGACACTTCACCCTTGCTCCTGATGGCTGCTGGTTAGCGCCTTGCATGGCAGCTCCCGCCATCAGTGTGTGAATGTGTGTGTGAATGGGTAAATGTGGAAGTAGTGTCAAAGCGCTTTGAGTACCTTGAAGGTAGAAAAGCGCTATACAAGTACGACCCATTTATCATTTATTTATAAATGTGTCCTGTGAAAAAACGTCCGACCGGAACTCTCTAATAACTACATTTCCGTGGGTGAATTATGTAAACCCACTACAATGGTAGTTTTTAGCGCTTCCATTGCGACATAGAAGTTATAACTTTATACTACTTTATATTAGAAATGGCAACAGCGGAGGATGAATGTCCCATAACAAGAAGTTAGAGAAAAATAAGAAGCTCGTCGACTACAGCATCTGCACGGACTACGGTGGCGGACGTGCGCACATTTTCAGGACTTATGCAGATCTCAAATACACATCAGCAGGTACCAGAAGGTAAGAAAAGTTGGTTTTGCATAATATTGTGAAACAAAACGCCAGATAATATGTCTGCTAATGGGTGCCATTTTGAGGTCCTTATACACACACCATAGTAATACTTGTATCGCTGACTACGGTAGCCGTAATGGGCCAACAAAAAATGAGAAAATGAAAGGATTTTAAGTGTGCCTTATAGTCCGAAAAATATGGTCATAATCCAACCCTGTCTGAAGGCAGGACTGGCATATAAAGACGCCTGATTGGCAACCCGGAAAAAGGTGCCCAGATTGCCAACCAGAGACAAGTGAGGATGGCAGCACTTAAATTCAAGCTCTTGAAATAGTCTCATTCATTTGTTTCATAGTTTGTTATGTTATTAACATTTTATGATTGCTAACCAGCCCCCTCACCTTGTCAAAACCTCCCCAAAGCAGTCCCAATATTTTGTGCTGGTTTGTGCCCTTGAAATGGTTGTGATGTTTTAGTTTCTGAGTTATTACAGTTTCTTTTATAGGTCAATCAAAGATCAGCCAGCCCCCCACTTTCTCCAAATGATGTCCAAATTAAGCCAAAATAGTTTCATGTTGTTGGTTTGTGTCATTCAAACTATCAATTGTGTTGCTATAAGTTATGAGTTAAAGATTACGATACTGAAAGTGACGTCACAACTTACAGTAGTCCCAGAACTTGTTTTCAGTTATTCTTGCCATGTTAGTATGCTATGTTCTGCCTCCACTTTTAAAAAGTTTCTTCTCGTTTGATTTTTAAAACCCCACGTAGTTCTGTTGTTTCAGTAGATACACGAGTCATGTCACCGTCACAGGAAGAACTTCAGGAAAATATTTTGCTTTTATAGCTTTGGCACATTTCTTCCATATCAGTGACACTAATATAAGAGAGGATATATTTGTATGTATCCCACAATGGGGAAATTACATTGTGGCAGCCCAGGTTTTTAAATACAGGAGCAGAATTAAAAACTAATGAAAAACAGAAAAAAATAGTAATAAATACTACAAATTGAGCACTAATATGTATAAATAAAGGATAAAAAAAAACCACTGAAATCTGTATTGCACATTAAGAAAAAAGATCCCAGTAATCACAAAAGTGCATTGTAAAGTCTTATAACTGTGGGTAGAAAGGACCCGCTGGCGCGTTCCATCTTGCAATGTGGAAGTAACAGTCTAATACTGAAGGAGCTACTCAGGGCCTCCACAGTGTCGTGCATGGGGTGAGAGGGATTGGACATTGCGGATGTCAACTTGGTCAGCCACCTCCTCAATGCTGAGGAGGATGGAGGCAGCTCTCTTAATCAGTCTGTCCTGTCTGTTCCCCCACCCCAGCAAACGACAGCATAGAACCACAGTGTCATAAAAGGTGCGCAGAAGTGAACTGCACACTCCGAAGGACCTCAGTCTCCTCAAGACTGCCTCAATGTGCAAAAATGTTTGTGCAATTGGAACATCAAATAACAATTGAACATTCAAAGATGCATGCAGAACAAATATCAAAGTAAACACAATAACTATAAATTGTGAGAAAAAAATATCCAGTCCTTTGTGTACAACACAGCATGTGGGCAGATCCTTGTTTTTCCTGATGCTGCTTGTACACCACTTCTCAGGTCATCATAGAGCTCCCAGACACATTGCTCCCCTCACCGTCTAGGGGGTGATCAAGGGTGATGGGTCAAATGCAGAGAATAATTTGTGTGACAATCATTGGTACTTTAACTTTAACATGCAGTAGGATACAAAATGTCCAAGAACATCCTGGGTCAAGGCTGCCCGAAAAGCAATGACTGCCCTCAATGTGAAGGTCTGTCCTTGGAGCACCATGTTTGGAGGGGAATTCACACAAGGGAAATCATCTCTTGTGGACACCCCTTTGTACTGGAGTAGCTGAGAAATGGCTGCCAAGGTAAGTGTCAATCTAAACAAGTTCACCCAGACTGTAAGTGTGGTAACACTCCCTGCACATATACTATTTCCTGTTTTGGTGTCTTCTCTGATTGGCCGGAGGCAGTCCGAGTCAGGAAGGCTGAGTCCTTCTGCCAAAGCATTCGCAAGATGATGCCAGAAGTCTGGAGGACACCAATGGAGGTAGAGATGAATGCAACCGTCCTTGTGCTTTGTTTGCTTAGGTTGCAATACGGTGAAGAACATTATTGTGACAAATAATCACTTGCAATGTTTTGCAATGTTCTCTGTATCATAGTAGAGATGTTGCAGTGTGCATCTATTTGTAGCCTACCAGATGTTGGACAGCAGTCTTTCCCTCTCTACGCAGACCTGTTGGGTCACACCCTGTGTGGCGATGGCTCTTATCAGTTATTGAACTGGTTGCTGTGTTTGTTGAAACTTACAACATTTCCAAAAGAAATACTGACACAGAAAGCTCTACATAGGCTCTGACAAAAGGGATCAAATGCACAAGAGACGTTTCATTTACCGACTTTAAGAAGCTGCTGATGGTTTACATGTTTTATCAATTGCAGTTTAACTTTTATCCGGCCTGCAGATGGAACAGCATGTAAGCATTCTGGACAAGAAGAGAGGTATGAACTCATCTTCATTTTTAAGGGTTGAACATCTTTTCACGGCTTCTTTATCTGTTGGGCGCGTGTTCGTGGCAGCATCAGATTCCTCGCAGCATCCGTTCCTCTGTTCTCTTCGACAGTGGATGCAGGGTTAATGGCAGAACAAATCTGCATGTTTCCTTCTTGAAGGAAAGATGGCGAGCAATACGACGATCCTGTTATGATCCGCTGCCCGGATCATATTTTTGTTTACGTTTTCGAGGCACTTTTGTTTTTTGTTAGTTTTGAACTCCTTGAGTGCCTGTTTGTACACCTGAGTTTGTTGCCATGGCTGCTTATTGTTTTCACCTGCCGCGTGTGTTCCCGACGCGCACCTGTTTGTCATCACTGACAATATTATTTAAGCCTGCCTTTCCTGTCAGTCTGTCTTGCTTCCTGGTTTGTTTTCATACAACAGATGACGACTTTTGTTTCCTGCTCTAAACCTGCTAGCTTCCACGCTAGACTCCTTTTTACCTTCTAGCTCCCACGCTAGCTCTTTTAGTTTTTGCCTTCCGACGTTTTTGTTTGTTCCAGTATAATTTATTTATTAAATAAATCCTTTCTTACCTGCATGCTGTGTCTGAAGCCCGTCTGCATTCCTGGGAGAACGAGCCCCGCATCATCATGCGCCCCGGTCGTCACAGATCCACCCTTATAGGTAAGTTTTCATGTTTGAAAATACCTTGTTTTATATTTTTTAACTCTGCTTCAACTGTGGCTGAAGTTGCAGTGACGCTGGTGCTGCGGAATAGTGACACCATTATTCCTATCCAGGTGGTAAGTAACTTGCAAGTCGTATTATATGGGGAATAATCTCAAGGAGGAAGTGGATGCTATCGCGATCCCCATCAGCCATAGCAAGTGACCTGCTCTCGTCACATTTTTCAGTTACCCACTGTTGGACGTCAGTCTGTATCTGAACGTATGCATTTACTTGTTCCTGTTCTTCACCCTTGTCATCTGGAATGGCGACACACTCTCGTGCAATTTGTGCTTCATGGCTTCCTCCCACCCCCAAAGACTTTGGGATATGTTGATTGGCAACACTAAATTGGCCCTAGTGTGTGAATGTAAGTGTGACTGTTGTCTGTCTATCTGTGCCTTCTGCCTGAATGCAGCTGGGATAGGCTACAGCACCCCCTGCTACCCCGGGACGGACAAGTGGTAGAAAATGGATGGATGGAAGGTATTGTATGCACCTTTCTGATGCTAAAAAGGCTCCAGAACTATCAATACCTTCGGCTTCAATTAACGCCACAATAGTGATAGCACGTAATAGTTATTTTGCATGCTCCACAGATTGTGATTTAAGAAGCTGTGCTAAAGAGCTCACAAAAAATATATTTTCCTTCAGGCAGTCCCAGTTGCAGATCATCTTGATGCAGTGTGAAACATCCAACCAACAAGGCGATAGTTTTGCATTTTGTTTACCCAGTGAAATGTTAAAGCATTCATTGATGTAACTTTTCAGGTCAGGATAAAGAGTAAACACCTTCACAAGAGCTCCTAAAATCACTCATAACTTCATTTGGAACAGGTGCACATGCACAAATCCATTCGAGATGAACGTCATATTTCTCCGACAGCATTTGCGCCACTGGGAGACTGCTACTGCCTGTCAGAACACCATGATACAGGAAGATATGGCCGAATAAGCCATTTGGCCTTGTCAGTTTTCTTGCAACTGATCCACTTGCATCAAAAACATACTGTCTGGTGAGTTTTCTTTATGAAAGTCTTGTACACATGCATTTGTGTTGGACTCCAGTAATGACAGAAAAACATGTCCAGTCCAATGTCTCTGATGCTACCACTGTAACGTGAACTATATTTTAACATCAGCAAGGAAAAACATTGGATTTCTGTCACCTAATTAAAAATCCCTCTTTTCAATTTTTGCTTTGCGCAGTGTGGCCAAATTGGGCCGATAAGTTGGCTCTGGATCTCCAAAGTTCAAAAGCTTTTGTGATTGCCTCCAGACATTGGGTTTCATCCTGCCTTTGTACAGTTCTGTGGCTACCTGCATACACACAAAAAACACTTTGAACAGCCAGTGTTCAGGGAGTCATCTGTGTTTTTGATGCAGCATTTGAACACCATTAGACTGTTATTTGAAGGCCCTCTGTCACATGTTAAATGAAGATGAGTCCAGGTGCCAGGCTTCAAAATTGTATATTCCCTTTTTTTTTGCTTGATACTGTTTGTCTTTGTATTGAGTTTTTTCTGGAATTAATTTGATCCATTTTATAAAAGGACATCAACCTGAAAAGCTTGATGATGAAAGAGAAGCTGAAAAATCTGTTTATCAATTGTTGCAGGATCACTTGTGTGATGACTCTAGCCTATCGCTGACCAGATGTAATGTCTGTTTAATGTAACAAAAGTGTACAGGGCATTTTCAGTGATGCTGTTTCCCAGCTGGTCACGCAGCACCGTCCATGCACTGTGCTATGTTTCCATTTGAGAGTAATGGAATCCCTGTCTACTGCTGAATTTTTAGTTTTAAGAATAAATAAATACAATTGGCATCAATTACTTAACTTCTGCAATGTATTTTACTACCAATCAAAGTGTGTTTGTACCCAATGTGGAGCCTCAATCAAATCACTAGAAATTGTATCCATATAGGTATCGATAAATCGTAGAGTAAATACAAATGTAATGCAAGTTAAAAAACTTACATACTATGTATTACATGCATAAGTAGGTAAAGATTACCCATGTTCATTTATTTGCAAATTAACTTCTATTTAGGTCTATTTTGCATTTGCAAATTAGAATGTGCAATGCTAGCGTAAATTAGAAGACTAATTAACCTTGCATTTCTGCATTATCAGTGTACATTAAGCTTTGTATACAACATTAGTGTTTAAACATACTAACATCGGCCAAAGATGTAATTTGGAGGGTTGTATTTACTGTGCTGGAAAAGTAAAACTTGCAAAAACTGCGTTAAAACTTTTAAATCCACAGGTGTACCAGTTTATCTACCGCCCCCCCAAAGGCAGTGGAACGTAGTTCATGGTAATCATTTGAGAAGTAATCAATCAATCAATCAAATTGCTGGCCGGCCTGGCTGCGTGGGGCAGGTGGTCCCTTATTCCCTAGGCACCGCACCTGCTGTTTGGGGTTGGGTTCTCTGGGTGGCTGGGGCCGTACTTTGGCTCCCGCACACACTGGGAGACATATATTGTACATACAAATTCACGTACATTACCAAAATGTATATCAATACTTTTTGATACATTTCCAAATAAAGGAAACTACAAAAAATGTCAATATTCGCTTTATTTTAACGGAAAATCTTACAATACAATAAACATATGTTTCTTATTGCATTTAAAGAACAATTTTCCAAGGTTCAAATATAAATTTAAGGACATTAAACACATTGGGCTTTTCTTGTTGCACTCAAAGAACAATTTACAATTTTCCATATGACATATAGTCTGACATATTCAAGGATTAGATTAGAATATACTAAAAAGCTTTACTGACATTATGTTAAATTATTCATGATTTATGGTTGCAAATCCTGGTATGTGCTTTAAGAAAAATATAATTACTAGTAAATACTAAAAACAAAACTAAGGATAAAAGTACACAGATAAGCCATGTAGCAGGTAAAACACACATTTGTTAAGGATCAAATTCAGTCATTTCACTTGCATTAGTTGACGCTAGATGGGCGGTCTTAACTCCGCTAATATTTAACATCAAGCCAAGCAGCTGTGTGCGCGTCTACGTAATTACATGTTATGTATCTTCATGTGCACAACAGGGGAGCTGATTAACTTATAAGAGTAGCGAATGTGTGTTTGCGAGAATGGCAACGTGTTGGCTGAGTGACGTCAGTGAGTGAGTGGGCGAGTAAAGAGAGAGAGGTAATGCGTGCACTGCGCAGTAGAAGGATTAACGGGTCCGGTTGTGTCCTGGAGGGAACGTCTGCCCTGTGGTCTTCGACTACGGTCTGCACTGGAGCTGAACAGCAGGCCAGGTAACAACTACATTATTACCTGTCAGTCTTTATAACTCCTTGTGCAAATCTTATTGGTTAAATGTTTACTTAAGTTTGAAGCAAAGGTGGTAGTAATAATCGCCACCTTTGGCAAGGCATGTTTTAAAGCAGAATTTGCAGCGCGGCGCCTCCCTGTTTAAAGTGTCAC
Organism: Nerophis lumbriciformis; assembly: GCF_033978685.3. Classification (NCBI taxonomy): domain Eukaryota; kingdom Metazoa; phylum Chordata; class Actinopteri; order Syngnathiformes; family Syngnathidae; genus Nerophis; species Nerophis lumbriciformis. The sequence continues at coordinate 25,582,466 of NC_084581.2, read as the reverse complement.
CTTTATCGTTAGTTTTGAAGCCCAAATACCTTCATATTGTACTTCAGACACCCTCTTTATCAACCAGTAGAATTGAGTTTTTTGCCATTCCTCCTCTCCAAGACGTTATTGCTTGTATGCACTTTGTGTGTGGGTTTTGACACGCTCAACATGCGCCTTAGCTCTGCAGTCACCGCCGCACAGCGGCATTGGGATGAAAGAACGGTACCGGTACTTTTTAAAGGGAGTATAGTACTGATTTCAATTAATTAGTATTGCTGTACTTTAATAGTACCGGTATACCGTACAACCCTAATACACACATACATTAATTCATCCATACATACATACGCTCACGGTACATAAATCACTGTACAAACATGCACACATACTGTACATAAATATGCATACATACACTCATGCATATAATTGAATCAAACATATATTAACGTTGTTTTCTTAAGGGAAACTGGATAAAACACGGCACACTGACAAAGCTTAACTATTGATACTATAACAATCTACAAGGTTAATACAGTTTGCTTCTTGTTCTTCCCCTCCATTTATCTGCTTTTTTTTGTAAATCAAGTAATCATTACATATATGTATTGTTGCATTTGAAACAATTGTATAGTTGACAATAGAGGTAATTGTTATTATTCATTATCAATAGTGCTATTTCTATTGGTATTTTATTGTTCCATTTATGGTGCAATTATGTTCATCGTCATTTCTGTGTTATTAATATTTACTTCACTAACTGCTTCTATGCTATCACCTTTCGTATCATATTTGTACATATCATATTTGCTGATGCTGTTCTGTTGTGGTTGTTATTGTTGTTGTTGTCTCTCTGTTTATCCCCCTGTTTTCCCCGCAATTTCCCCCTCTGTCTTCCTTTTTCAATTTTTCTATCGCCTCCTGCTCCCGCTCAGCTGCGGTAATCATTAATATAAATCCATTTAATAAAGTCAAATACAAATAATGTCATGAGGGCAGTTCTCCTGCTTTTTTCCCTCTTGGTTTCCTACGCCCCTCCCCTCTTGTGTCTGTAAGTCTCCTACTCTGTCGTTAGTTCCAGGTGTGCTGCCAGTCATCCGAGCCCACCTGTTGCTAATCAACCACCAGACTTAAACCCTGGATCTACACTCAGCCGGTGCCAGTTCGTCCGTTGCCTGCGGTAGAATCTAGCCACGAGCTCACTTACTCTGACCTTTGCCCTGAACCTTTTGTAATTCCTGTTTTTGTATTTCCTCAGGTGAAGGACAGATTTGGACCCGCTTTTCCTGGAGCTGAACTTTTGTTACAATTGATTTATTTTCTCCAGTGATTTTTTGTTATTAAATAGAGACTTTTAAGGATCTGCACTTGGATTCTTACTTTTTTTTTAAACCACAACAGAACGAACTGGCCATGATGAATCCAGCGGATCTTCCCCTTGATGAGGACACACCTGCGACAATCCGAGAAGCCGTTTCGCATCAAGGCATCCTGCTTGGCCCCCATGAACAGACACTACGCCATCTTGTCCAAGGGAATCAGGACCTTGTATCACAGACGAGTCAACTAATGAACCAAATGTCTGTCTTGACTAAACAACTTTCATCCACAACCTCTGCCCAGTCACCTTTGACCCCTGCCTTACCTCACGCCTCTGCCACAACTCCTGAAGTTCCCGTGCCTAACCCTGAGCCTTTTCATGGGGACCTGAGCAGCTGTCAAGGCTTTCTTCTGCAGTGTTCCAACATATTTTTACTCAGGCCAACAACCTAAGTCAAAGATTTTGTTTATGGTTGGGTTACTGCGTGGCAAGGCGTTTACATGGGCAGAGGCAGACGATTCCCAGAATCTACTGGCACTCAGGAGATTCAATGACTTTGTTGAGTGTTTCCGACAAGTTTTTGACCGCCCAAATTATGCTGGCAGTGCAGCAAAGCGTCTCCTAACTCTACAGCAGGGAAGTTGTACTGCTGCAGATTATTCTGTAGAGTTTCAAACATTGGCAGCTGACTCAGGATGGAATGACAAGGCACTCATGGAGATTTTTATTAAGGGTCTTAATGAACTGCTAAAAGATGAATTGGCTTGCAGAGACGAAGAAGCAAGTTTCAGTTCACTCATTTCATTGGTGATTCGTTTAGACAACCGTTTACGTGAGCGCCGCCAAGAGAAGACTGGTCAGTCCAAATTTCCTCAAACTGTTCACAGGGTAGCAATTAAAGTCGCAGAAATTCCCCGTCCTACCCATCCTGCGGATACTGATGAACCCATGCAGCTGGGCAGAGCACACCTGTCTCCTGAAGAACAGCAGCAACGCAAGAGGCTAGGTCAGTGCCTATATTGTGGGGGATCGGGTCATTTAATTTCCACTTGTCCAGTCAGACCAAAAAGACCGAACTCACCAATAGCTCTGGGAGTATTGGTGAGTTGTACTGACATACTGTCTAGTCCCAGGTTGTTACTTCCGGCTACCCTTAGTTTGGGTCAAGTTTCCCTACCCCTGTCTGCGTTGAACGATTCTGGTGCTGAGGATAATTTTTTAGATTTTGAGTTAGTTAAACAGTCCAACATCCCCGTTCAGGCACTTAAAACCCTCATTAAAGCTAACTCTTTAAATGGGCAAGTTTTGGCTAATATTACTCACTGTACTGTCCCGCTTACACTTTGCCTCTCTCAAAACCACCATGAAGAGATTCAGTTTAAGTTAATCTCTTCCCCTCACACACCACTCGTGCTGGGACATCCTTGGTTGCGTTTGCACAACCCCACCATCGATTGGTTACATGGTAGAGTCACAGGTTGGAGCGAGAATGGTCACATTAATTGCCTTCGCTCTGGCTTGGTGTCAATTAAGGGTGGTCCTTCTGAGCCTCTTGAAATTTTGAACACCCCCTCTGACCCAGTGACCATTCTCCCTTCCACTCGCTTAGTTGCAGCCGTTACTTGGGAGATCGAAGCAAAGGTTAAGGCTCAACGCAAGGAACCTGATCCAAGTAATGGACCCAATAACCGTCTCTATGTGCCCAATTCTGTCCGTCCTCAAGTGTTGCAATGGGTCCATACTGCTCAATTTTCCTGCCACCCTGGAGTAAGTCGCACACAGAACCTGCTCAAACGTCGATTCTGGTGGCCTTCAATGAATGCTGACGCACGGAAGTATGTCCTTGCCTGATCTGTCTGCGCCCGAAGCAAGTCTTCACACCGTCCACCCTCTGGACTTCTCCAGCCGCTCCCCTTACCTTCTCGACCATGGTCTCATATTTCTATGGACTTTGTCACAGGACTACCACCGTCCCAAAGTAATACAGTTATACTTACTATTATTGATCGATTTTCCAAGGCCTGTCATTTTGTGGCTCTACCCAAACTGCCGACAGCATTTGAAACCGTAAATCTCCTTGTTGATCATGTCTTTCGTCTACATGGACTGCCTATGAACATTGTTTCAGACCGTGGACCACAATTCACCTCTCAAGTATGGCGGCTGTTCTGTAAGTCAATTGGAGCGGCAGTCAGTCTTTCCTCTGGTTTTCAACCCCAAACTAATGGCCAGACGGAGCGGGCAAATCAGGAGCTGGAAGCCGCACTAAGATGCGTGGCAGCAGACAACCTGACTCAGTGGAGTGCCCATCTTCCCTGGGTCGAGTATGCCCATAACTCTCAATTGAATTCTGCCACTGGTTTGATCCCCTTTAAAGACTCTCTTGGCTATCAACCGCCACTATTCCCTGAGCAGGAACAGGAGTTGGCCGTGCCATCTGTCCAACATCATCTGCGTCGGTGCCAAAAGGTATAGAAGGACACACAAGCTGCTCTCCGATGTACGGCCGAACGCAACAAGATGGTGGCTGATCGTCGCAGAGTTCCTGCTCCAGCCTATCAACCAGGACAGTTGGTATGGTTATCCTCTCGAAACATCCCCCTAAGAACTGAGGCTCGTAAACTCTCCACGTTTTCTTGGTCCCTTAGACTTAGACTTAGACAAACTTTAATGATCCACAAGAGAAATTATTCAACACAGTAGCTCAGTTACAATGATGGAAAGTATAAGGATGGAAAGGACAATGCAGGTATAAATACATTAACTAGCGTATAAAAAATCTAACATATAAACGAATATATACATAATATGTGTACAGTATATTATATATACAGATATGTTATATTATGTCTATAACATATATACAATATATACCAATGACCATGTACAATATTACAGTATATACAGTATATGTGACCGGAGCAGCATAAAATAGAGAGTAGATCCAGCAGAAAATAGAAAATAGACATTATAAACATTATAAACAAAGAGAAGTAGCTAACATAGAAGGTGTTAGGTAATAGGCAGATTTCATGTATTGCTATATGGTGAGTGATTATACAGCTGGATGGAGTGTGGAATGAAGGAGTTCTTGAATCGCACAGTGCGGGAAGGAGGCTGAAGGAGCCTGTTGGAGTATGAGCTCCGCTGTCCCTTAATTGTCAGGTGGCGTGGGTGGGCAGGATTGTCCATGATGGCCAGCAGTTTGTCCAGTGTCCTCCTGTCCCTCACTGACACAAACGCCTCCAACTGCGTAACAATAGTTTGGCCGGCTTTCCAGATCAGTTTATCAATCCGGTTTGAGTCCCTTTTGCTGGTGCTGCTCCCCCAACAAAACACTGCAAAGTACAGGGCACTGGCCACAACAGACTGATAAAATATCTCCAACAGCTTGCTGCACACATTAAAGGACCTAAGCTTCCTCAGGAAAAAGAGTCTGCTCAACCCCTTCTTGTAAACAGCTTTGCAGTTGTCCTTCCAGTCCAGTCTGCTGTTCAAATAAACTCCCAGGCACTTATACTGCTCCACTACTGCCACCACCCGGCCCTGGATCTTGATGGGCTCCACCGGGGTCACGCTCTTCCTGAAGTCGATGACCAGCTCCTTGGTCTTGTCCACATTAAGGACCAGATGGTTCGCCTGAGACCACTCCACAAAGTCAGCGATCAGTGTCCTGCACTCCAATTCCTGTCCCTCTCTGATACGCCCGACCACAGCAGAGTCGTCAGAGTATTTCTACAGATGACAGGACCTTGAAATGTACTGGAAGTCTGAAGTGTACAGGGTGAACAGGAAAGGAGACAGGACGGTCCCCTGTGGAGCACCTACACCACTGACCACAGTATCCGATGGGGAGCTCCCCAGTCGCACAAACTGGGGCCTGTCAGACAAGTAATCAGTGATCCAGGAGACAATGGATGAACTGACACCCATCCTGGGCAACTTGTCACTCATCAGAATTGGTTGAATGGTGTTAAAAGCACTGGAGAAATCAAAAAACATGATCCTCACAGAGCCCTTCCCACCATCCAGGTGAGAGTGAGCATGATGCAGCAGGAAAAAAATAATAATGTAACAAAATCAACTAGAGAAAACCAACACACCACCCTGCATGTAACAATAGACTGGCTGATGATTGCAGGTTTTTAAAGCCATCACCCAGTCCATCAGCATCACCCCAACACTCAGACACCGCTGTACCTGTTTCCCCCACAAACCCCCACCGCTCCCCTGCTATACCACTTTTATTAAGGTTATTACAATTACTGTACAACTTAATAAATCAACAATGCATAACTTAACATATACGGATGCATTTCAATAAATCTGAATATGGTGCATCACATTATTTCAGAATCAATTCAGGCTAAGAGACTAATTAATGCCTCTGAATATTTGTTTAGTTAATTTCTAAACGTGCATTCAAGTGTAGTATGCAAATTTTCAGCAAACGAGCAGGGTAGAGCTAGGTGCATGGCGGATACAACGTTTTCACTTGCTCTGAGCGGAGTGGAAAATGAAATTATGCACAGTGCGTACAGCTTGTATAAAGGGGACCTTCACTTTTGGGGAAATTTGCCTATCATTCACAATCATTATGAAAAACAGGATGATATATATATATATATATATATATATATATATATATATATATATATATATATATATATATATATATATATATATTTTTTTTATTTTTTTTTAATTTTTTTTTTTTTTAATAATTGACTTTTATTTTATTTTTTTAATTAATGCATTCTAACTTGTAAATAAACTTAAGTCTGCTTACAATGGAGCCAATAGGAGGTATTTTAATACGCCTATAAATCCCAATAACCATCCAAAAACCGCCAACAAAACTCCATGCACATTTAACGAGTTGAATATTAACAAAGTATTAGTGATACTGTTATTATAAGCGCTGACGCAGACAAACAATTTGCAGCAACGCATTGATCACTAGCTTGTGTAACTATAATAATAATGGATTAGATTTATATAGCGCTTTTCTATCAACTAGACCAGGGGTTGGCAACCCGCGGCTCCGGAGCGGCATGCGGCTCTTTGATCACTCTGATGCGGCTCAGCGGCATACTTGCCGCCCCCCCCCCGATTTTTCCGGGAGGTTTCCGGATTTCAGTGCCTCTCCCGGAAATCTCCCGGGGCAAACATTCTCCGATTTTTACCCTTCAACAATATTGAGGGCGTGCCGTGATGGCACTGCCTTTAACGTCCTCTACAACATGTCGTCGGTCCGCTTTTACACCATGCTATCTGCGTGCCAGCCCGGTCACATGTAGTATGCGCCCTCTGCTTACACACGTAAATGACTGCAAGGCATACTTGGTCAACAGCCATACAGGTTACACTGAGGGTTGTGATATAAACAACTTTAACACTCTTACTAATATGCGCCACACTGTGAACACACACCAAACAAGTTGTGTTACGGTGCGGATGTAAAGTTGTTTAAATGGGCACCCTCAGTGTGACCTGTATGGCTGTTGAACAAGTATGCCTTGCAGTCACTTATGTGTGTCTGCAGAAGCCGCATACAACATGTGACTGGGCTGGCAAGCTGTTTGTACAGGTTGTAGAGGGTGCTAAAGGCAGTGCCATCATAGCACGCCCTTATTATTATTGTTTGGGTGAAAATCAGCAGACATTCGAGAGAATAGTTGCTTTGAAATCCGGGAGTCTCCCGGAAAAATTGGGAAGGTTGGCAAGTGTGATGCTGTCAAGCGGCATTCATATAAAACTCGCGGGCCGCACTAACATTACATTTTCATATTAAGGTGCGGGCCGCATGTCTGAGACCCCTGGTTTATACATAGCACAAAGCAAAAAAAACAACTTTGTATGCAGTGTTATTTCATTTTAAATTTCAGAAGGTTGCCGACCCCTGAACTAGATACTCAAAGCGCTCACAGAGAAGTGAGAACCCATTATTCATTCACTCCACATTCACATTTAGGTGGTGGTAAGCTACATTTGTAGCCACAGCTGCCCTGGGTTGGACTGACGGAAGTGTGACTGCCAATTCTGACCACCACCATTCATTCATTCACCAGTGTGAGCGGCACTGGGCACAAGGGTGGAGTGTCTTGCCCATGGACAACGGCAGAGGCTTGGATGGCCAGAGATGGGGATCGAATCTGGATCGAAACTGGAACCCTCAAGTTGCTGGTACCGTGATAGTAGAGGGATGATGACATAATCCGACAAGGTGGTACACTTTGACAGCCAATTTATGGCAAGAAAGACACAATAAGAAGCATGCCCCTTTTCTACGCGAGGATTATGAGTCATTCTTCATCTAAATGGGAATATATGAACATCCTAGCAGTCAGCATCCCAGTGAGAGCAGGCATTGTACAGTAAGTGATGTTTTATTATGTTTGTTGGCTCTCATGAAGTCTGCAGTGAATAGTAATCAGTGATGCTGTCGAAGCAAAAAACAAACAAGATGGGGTTTTGAAATGAATGCGTCGCTGTACACTTAAAATGAGAAAAATACGTAAATGTTACATTTTATTGTAAATGTGCTTGTTACTACATTACATATATACTTACAGCGTGTGTATAAAACCTTAATGTACGTGTTTGGATGTTTTTGAAGGGCTTTATAGACAGAATAGAACGACTCCCATAGGCTACGTTGTAAGCAGACTTTTGATCACATTTATTTACTATTGAGAATGCATTAAAAAATAAAACGTATGTTTTTATCTTACATGAGGATTGTGAATCAAAGCAAAATTCTAAAAAAAAAAGTGCAGTTCCCATTTAAAATAATTGTACTTAGTTTACAGGAAATAATGGAAATGGATTATGAACATGAAAGTGCAAGGACTTGATGCGCAAATCTTAACATTTAGAATGTAATGAGAACTGCTATAATACAGTGTTACATTATTTACATACACAAAGTTGTATACATAAACTGTTGGCAATTTGGAGTGCAAACTAAGAGAAAATCATATTTTATTCATATTTTAACTATTACGTTCAATAACAATGTAATGTCTGTTCCATTATGACACATTTGGTTCTATTATGACAAAATATGTGATTTCCCGGCAAAAATAGGAAGGTTGACAGATATGCTTCACACACTCCTCGTACTGGAGTTTGTGTGAAGTGAGTGCGGCTCCTACCCCACCTCACTCTGTGTGTGGAGGAGGCAGACAGCACACAGAACGAGTAAAGACACCTCCGCGTCAAGACCTAAGCATTACATATATCGGTATGGCGGTATTGTCGTCAATACATACTGTTACGTACAGATCTGCTTGCCGTACTGTGACGTCTTGCGCAGCAGACGCATACGACAGTAGTGTGTACGCGGAAGCATGGACACCAGTATGTTGTCACAGACCGGAGTTCTTAATAAATGCTTCCTGTTTTAAATACAAGTTGGATTCTTTAAAGAAGCACTCAATACTCAACAATGGCGACGAGGATATCAGTCTGGAGTTAAATCCGTAAGTTTGACCACGTCGGCTAGACTCAAAATGCATAATTTACCAAAGTTTGAGTGCTATAAGGAGCTGGGGCCGAATTGGACCAAGTGGCTGACGGCGTTTGAGCTTTACGCGGACGAAAAAAGTCTGATTTTGGCAAACAACGCGGAGGCTCCGGTAAAACAGAGAAGACGGCCGCTGCTTCTACACCAAGCTGGCACGAACGTGCAGGATATCTTTTCTGCGCTACATGACACAGGAGGACAAGGGACTATGACGCAGCTGTCAAGGCGCTAAATGACTACTTTGTACTGCAGGTAAACACTACATTTGTGCGCTAAGCTTTCTACCTGGTAGCACAAAAACTGGGGAAACTGTGCAGCAGTTTGTGACGAGGCTTCGTCAAGCTGCGAGAGACTATGCGTTTGATGCGGACATTAGTAATCAGATAAGAGATGCAGTGTCGAGCAAATGCACGTTGGAGTGTGTACGGAGGAAGCTGCTGGAGGAATAACGGCTGGCGCTGACACTCGCTCTGGAGTTAGCGGCACTGTGTGAGAGACTGGAGGCACAGATGACGGCGATGAAAGTGGATGGCGCCGAAAAGGGGGTGACGGTGAATCGTGTTTATTCTAAAAAGGAAGGGAAATCCCAGAAATGGAAACCAACACGTTGGTGAGAAGGAAAAGGGAAATCTAACTAAATCTGTTACAGATGTGGACATGGAGATCACCTCGCCAAGGACCCTGCATGTCCAGCAAAAAGACAGACATGCAAAAAGTGCAATGGAAAGGACCACTATGCGAAAATGTGCAAGACCCAAGGTAAAGACAGGCATAATGTGAAATGTGTGGAAACTGAAAACCATGACACAGGGGACAGAGACTATGCATTTACTGTTGATGATGATTCAAACACAGAGAGGATTACATTTGATGTTGGGGGAGAGGATCTTCTTATGCTGATTGACTCTGGTGCATCTAGCAATATTGTTGATGAAAACACATGGGAAATGCTTTAAAGTAAAAGGACAACATTTATTTCCACTAAGGCAGTTAACAAACCCTATATCTATACTAGGGATGTCCCGATCAGATATTTGGATCGGATCGGCTGCCGATATTTGCCAAAAATTGCGTATCAGCAAGGCATGGGAAAATTCCGATCCAGATCCAGTTTAAAACATAACTCCGGTCCGTGTTTTCCAACGCACCGATTTAAATAATACATTCCACTTTTCTGCTGCTCCGTAATTTCCGTTCCGCTTTTTCCAGCACACCTTCAACACATCCACACGTCTGTGGAATCTCACGCAGTTGCTTTTAGCTGCTGGCATTACACGACAGGCTCTTCTCACTCTTTCCTGTGTCTCCCTCTCACAGACAGACAAGCGCACCTTCTTACACACGTCACATACTGTCACGTCATACGTCACATACGTATACGTCCTCTCCCAGCAGATAGGTAGCAGCATGGCTCACGTTAGCTGTGATGCTAGCGCAGCCGTGCGAGCAACGCTCCCTCTAAGGTGCTCGCATATCAAACTCTTTTGGCTGTCTTTTTGACACTTACATCCGGCGCCCCCCTCCACACCCTGGATTATAAATAATGTAAATAATTCAATGTGATTATCTTGTGTGATGACTGTATTATGATGATAGTATATATCTGATAGTATATATCTGTATCATGACCCCGACTTAAACAAGTTGAAAAACTTATTGGGGTGTTACCATTTAGTGGTCAATTGTACGGAATATGTACTTCACTGTGCAACCTACTAATAAAAGTCTCAATCAGTCGATCAAAACACATAGAATCATCATACTGCTGTGATTATATGCATCAAGTGTTCATTCAAGGCTAAGGCAAAATATCCAGATATATATTGTGTATCGCAATATGGCCTTAAAATATCGCAATATTTAAAAAAGGCCATATCGCCCAGCCCTAGTTCAATGATGCCATTTCTGTTTGTCATGTATAATTTTGTCTATTTTGTGTTTATCCTTGAATAAACAGGTCAGTTTCTTGTTACCAACCATTGTGTATTATTCAAACTCCCCTAATTCAGCTGGCTAGTTGTTATCAAGAGTACTAAAACCCTTTTCAACATGATTCTGACAACTAAGTAGGCTAAATAACTTTAAATTTTAATACATGCTCGGATAGGCCAGTATCGGTATCGGTCAGTATCGGTATCGGATCGGAAATGCAAAAACAATATCGGTATCGGATCGGAAGTGCAAAAACCTGGATCGGGACATCCCTAATCTATACTATTCCAAGGAGCCTCATCAAGTAATGGGTGTGTTCAATTTGGAAGTTAAAGTGGGAAAACGTAACACTGAAGCACAATTCACTGTAATAGAGGTAAGGGGGAACCACTTCTGGGAAGGAAAACTGCTATTGAGCTCGGCGTACTGAGAGTGGGTACAAACATAGCAGCAGTGACAGATGGTATATCTGAAATACAGAGACAATACCCCAAACTGTTTAAAGGTGTTGGCAAACTGAACACAAAGCAAATAAGTTTTCATATTGATTAACGTGTGACACCAGTGGCACAGTCACAAAGGCGGGTGTCATTTCATTTAAGGGAAGCAGTAAAGAAAAAAGTGAATCCGCTTCTCGACATGGATATTATTGAAAATGTCGAGGAACCCACACCATGGGTGAACCCTGTGGTGGTGACCCCAAAAAGAAATGACATTAGAATGTATCTTGACATGTGAAAGGCTAATACCATCCAATCCCAATCTAATCCCCAAAGTGGATGAGCTTTTGCAGGGAATGAACGGGCCTGCCATTTTCAGATCTGAATTAGATCTGAAATGGGGTGACCACCAACTAGAGCTTACACCAGAGTCCAGGGCTATCACTACATTTGTAGTGCACACGGGAACATTCAGGTACAAGAGACTCATATTTGGTGTTTCATTTGCCAGTAAACAGTATCGACACGAAGTTGCAACAGCCACAGCGGGCATTGAGGGGATGGAAAATATCTCCGATGACATTATTGTTCACGCCCCAGACTAGGAGACTCATGACAAACGACTTCATGCAGTTCTGAAAAGGTTGGAGGGCTGTGGGCTGACGTTAAACAAGGAGAAATGCCAGTTCAACATGAACAAGCTTGTTGTTACTTTCTCAGAAGGGCATAGGCCCCACCACTTAAAAAGTGAGAGCAATAGCAGAGGCACAAGAGCCAGAGAACATCTCTGAAACTCAAAGTTTCTTTGGTCTAGCGGGATATTCATCCCTTTTTATACCACCGTTTGCTAGCATATCAGAGCCACTGCGGAGGCTGACCAAGAAAGACAAAGCCTTAATATTTGGGCCAGAGCAAAAACACGCATTTAAAGTGCTGAAGGAAAAGTTGGCTCAGGCTGGCACGCTGACATACTTTGACAAAGACGCCTCTACTGAAGTCATAGCAGATGCGGGACCAGTAAGAATAGGAGTAATCTTAGTACAGCAGCAACGACAGCAAATGGTGCCCATATGTTATGTAAGCAGGAGCCTGACTGACTGTGAATGGAGATACACCCAAACTGAACGAGAGGTCCTCGCCTTGGTTTGGGCGTGCGATAGGCTGCACCCCTACAGTTATGGCAAAAAGTTTGACCTAGTGACGGATAACAAGGCTTTGGAGGCCATCTACAGTCCGACCTCTAAGCCATGTGCCCATATTGATTGAGGGGTGCTGCGGCTCCAACCATATGAGTTCAGGTTAATCCACATACCTGGAAAGGACAACATTGCAGATCCTCTGTTACGATTGCTGGGAGAGAGCACGACAGAAGGGGATTACAAGCATGGAGCGGAGAAATATGTTTGTTTTGTTGTCACAATACTCCACAAGCACTGACCACCAGAGAGGTAGAGGAGGCCTCTGCAACAGATGATGAACTCTGCAATGTGCTACACAGAGTGGATGTTTTGACAAGTGCCAAGTGTAAGCGCAAATCGTGTATGAACCGTGTGTCACTGGACAGTTGGTATTAAGGGGGACAAGCATTGTGCTGCCACATGCACTCAGAAACAGGGCCATGGAGTTGGCTCATGAGGGCCACTTGGGCATCGTGGGCACTAAGCAACACCTCAGGAGTACGGTGTGGTGGCCAGGTATGAATAAAGCTGCAGAGAAGGATGTGAGGTCATTTCACGGGTGCCAAATAGAACCCTTGAGATCCACAGCACTGCCAGATGGGTCATGGCAGGACTTAACCACTGACCTACTAGGCCCATTACCAACAGGACACTCGATCCTAGTTTTAATAGACTACTACAGTCGCTATTATAAATATGAAATACTGCAGACAACCACTGCTGAAGAGGTCATCAATAGTTTGGAGAATATCTTCAGCAGGCACGGATTTCCTCTTTCCATTCGTTCAGATTGTGGACCCAATACATGTCTGCACTATTTCAAACATTCAGCCAAGAGAACGGAATTCAGCACGTGAAAACCACACATAAGTTGGCTCAGGCCATTGGTGAGGTGAAGAGACGAAATTCCTCATTAATGAAGAGGATACGCATCACTTAGTCTGAGGGGCTGCACTGAAAAAGGGAGCTACGCAAATATGTGATCGTTTATCGATCTGTTGAGCACAATACGACGAGGAAGAGTCCCGCAGAGCTCCTGTTAAAGAGAAAGATCAGAGGAAAGCTTCCAGACATCATGACACCACAAAGAGACCTGGAGGTCAGAGATGCTGATGCTGGGAGAAAAGGACAGTCAATGCGCCAAACATGTCGAAGTGTGGAGAGAGAGTGTTTTGCATTTTACCTGTCATGCTTTGTTGTGGATTTAAATTGGTGTATTTTGAATTGTGTATGGTGTTTGGACATTTTATATAATGTGCACATATTTCAGTGGACAGGTTGTGTGTTGTGTACCACATGTGTTAACTTTCTGTGTTAGTTTTCGATAATGTGCACCATGGGTGGGAAAGGTTGTCTGAATTGGTACCAATATAATTGATTCTATGGAATGATCAACAAACTTACAAATGAATCAATGATTATAAAAGCACACCACAAAATGTTTAAAAAAAATCTGATAAATAAGAAGGATCTCTCTGGAGGTAGCATGCATAGGCGGGACAAAAAAGTTTGCATTCACCCTGTGATTGGGCGGCCAAAATATGGACCTCCCCAATAATAGGTTTCAAATGATGGGCTTTAGAGAGTTTCTTCGTCAGGGGAGGCCTAGGTAGGCTGTATGCAGGCTACTTTACTAGAGAGAGTATTTTTTCCGCTTTCAAACGGAACATTTTAAACTTTTCAGAAAACATCTTGAGCCCTAGTTACCCCAAACTGGCATCAGCGCAGGAATCAGATGCAGGTACGCTGGTGCTGAGTAGGAAATACTGTACACCTATTGAACTATACTGACAGATGTACTTGATTTGACACAGCCCAAAGCTAAGTACAAATTGAGGAGACACATTTTTATACATGCAGTTTAATCTGTTATCGACTTACTTGTGCAGGCCACAGAAGGAGGGTCAGAAAAAGCTCGGTAGTAGCCATCCTCACAGTCGCAGCGCCAGGAACCCTCATGCTCATTAAAGCTGTGCATCGGACAACGAGAGCACTGTAGGTCCAGGGAGGAAAATTTGTAGAACCCATGGCCACATGCTATAAATGAGAAAGGCAAAACAAGTTCATTTTTAATGCCATTTTGAATGTCCTACCGCATATAGTTATTATATATAGTCAAAACTTACAATCGTGTGAATACACACAATTGTAAGCATTTGACAATGATGATTAGTTGAAAAGTTTACATTAAGCGTTACTATCCAGTGAACTAAAATATGCTCCCATGACTGTATCATCTGAGAATTTATTTTTATTTATTTATTTTTCTGTTGTGGTAGCAGCATCTTACTTTTGGTGGTGACAGCAGAAGTGGCTTTGTTGGTCAGGCCAAAAGAATGTGGCACCTTTAGCTGCTGCCTGGCTTTTAATGTGATTAGTGTGATTTTATCGCATTGATGCCCATTGACCAAATTTGGGGGGTATTTTTTCACATGCTGCAGAACTCCTCAGTGGGGTTACAATCCATGGGCTTTAACCAAGTGTTGAAAAGTAGCCAGCCAGTCACTTTTGCAGAAATTTGCAGTTTCCCATTTTTGCTACGTATATTCATTTTCTTGCTTTCGCCACAGCATGAGGACACAGGATATAATATTCCAAGCATCTGATGTTCTGACTTTGTGCACCGGCCGTAGACAAAAGCCACTTAAAAGGTTCCGTCTGTCAATCATCACATGTACCTTCAATCAAAATTATCAAAAGGGAACTGCACTTCAGCTGTCTAAATAAACATTAATTTCTGAATTAGTTGATCCTTATAATATACCCAGAAGTTATTTTTAAAATTGTATCTCTTTAAACACATGCTGTAAAAATGCATATCCTCTGAAAATATTCTTTATAATAGCCCCAAACTGGAGGATACGTTTTTTAATCAGGATGCAATTTAAAAAAAAAATGTTAAATGAACATCATACTAAGAATGCAAATGATGCATGTGTTTGAAACGGATGATTGATTTAAACATTTATGATATTTGGAAAAAAGCCAATAAGCCCATTAGATGCATAAAAAGATAAGATGAGTGAATTTAACATATTGAATAGATTTTTTTTACACCCTTACAGTAGTTTGAAATTGGTATAGTAGGTAGCAAGTTATGTATAAAGTGTCAGGCAGCTGAAGGAACTCTTGTTAATTTATTGTGGGCATGTCAGAAAACATGAGTTGTGGTCTGTCTTGCTTGTCTATCCTAGGCCACCCACCGTAGGTCACGTAGGTGCCTGCATAAAATTGTTAATTTTAGCCAAGTTAGCTCATGTGGGTTGAAGTGGAGACTGTGACGCTCGGGTCGCATGACGGCGATAAATGGTGTGTTCCCCAAGATGCAGATAGCCGAGGGGGCAGCATGCAGGTAAAAAATTTAATGTAATGTAAATAAACAAAAGAAAAGTGCCGCTAGGAAAGGCAAAGGAAGCATAGGGAAGGCTATGCAAAACAAACAGAATGTTGGACGACAGCAAAACGTACAAATAGTGTGGAGCAGAGATGACGTCCACAACGTATATACATCTGTGTAGGGATGATGTTCGTAAACCGGTTCTCCCGATGCTTCGATAACAAAAGAACCGATTCCATGGATTCAAATTCCTTTTTGAGAACCGGTTCCCGTTATCAAAGGCACTATACCGTAATTTCGGGACCACAAGCATAAAGTACAGTACAGTTAGTAGAACAACTGTGTTTTCCGCCCCCAGGCCCCCCCCCTCCAATCTCATGAATTCGGAGGTCTCAAGATTGGCAAGTATGCATTAGACTCAGTTACAAACGCGACAATGGAAAAGTCAAAGGAACTCAGCACCATACTAGCCAACCTTGAGACCTCCGATTTCGGGAGGTGGGGGGCGTGGTTGGGGCGGGGGGCGTGGTTAAGAGGGGAGGAGTATATTTACAGCTAGAGTTCACCAACTCGAGTATTTCATATATATATATATATATATATATATATATGAAATACTTGACTTTCAGTGAATTATAGCTATATATATATTTATTTATTTTATTATATATATAAATAAAAGAAATACTTGAATTTCAGTGTTCATTTATTTACACATATACACACACATAACACTCATCTACTCATTGTTGTACTTGAAAGTACAATGCAATACAATTCCGGGGCAATGGCACCTATCAAATACACAGTAATGAAAACAGTTGTTCTACTAACTGTACTGTGTGTTATGAGAGTAGAGTATGTGTGTGTGGCCCTTTAATAGGTGACAGCATGTGAGGTGAGTGACGTCAGTGAGTGTGTGGGCGAGAGAAGAGAAGGAGCGATATCGTAAGTGCGGGGAGGGACTAGTTGGTTTTGTGTTGGATTGGCTGTGTGCAAGCAATCAATAAAGCAAGATTTGCAACTAATCGCTGGACTCATCATTCACCCTAAAGTCGTCCGCTGTGGAGACCCACTGCCGGGTAAGGTGAAGGGTGTTGCCCCGAGCATACATTGGCCCTGGAGAAGTGTCTCCCCTGCGCTCTTCAACAACGGTCTCGTTCTTCTGCTTCGTCTCCTTGTGTGCGCACACTGGACTCAGGTCCGCATGGAGCTGGAGGGGGCGTGGCCTCCAGCTCCGGCTGAATTCCGGGAGATTTTCGGGAGAAAATTTCTTCCGGGAGGTTTTCGGGAGAGGCGCTGAATTTCGGGAGTCTCCCGGAAAATCCGGGAGGGTTGGCAAGTATGCTCAGTACAGATCTGATAAAACGAATCATTGACTTGAACAAGTCAGGAAAGTCACTGGAGCCATTTCGAAGCAGCTTAAAGTCCCAAAAACAACTGTGCAGACAATTGTTCGTAAGTATAAAGTGCATGGCAGTTTTGTCACTGCCAAGATCAGGAAGAAAACGCAAGCTATCACCTGCTGCTGAGAGAAAATTGGTCAGGATGATCAAGAGTCGACCGATAAACTACCAAAAAGCAGGTCTGCAATGAATTGGAAGCTGCTGGAACACAGGTGTCAGTGTCCACAGTCAAAGGTGTTTTGCATCGCCATGTACTGAGAGGCTACCATGCAAGAAGGAAGCCCTTGCTCCAGAAGCGACACCTTAAGGCTCGTCTAAAGTTTGCTGCTTGGACAAAGATAAACCTTCTGAAGGAAAGTTATGTGGTCAGATGAAACAAAAATGTAGCTGTTTGGCCACAATACCTAGCAATATGTTTGGAGGAGAAAAGGTGAGGCCTTTAATCCCAGGAACACCATTACTACTGTCATGCATGGTGGTGGTAGTATTATGCTCTGGGCCTGTTTTGCTGCCAATGGAACGGGTGCTTTACAGAGAGTAAATAGTGCAATGAAAAAGGAGGATTACTTCCAAATTTTTCAGGACAACCTAAAATCATCAGCCCGGAGGTCTTCGGCGCAGTTGGATGTTCCAACAGGACAATGACCCCAAACACACGTCAAAAGTAGTAAAGGAATGGCTAGATCAGGCTAGAATGAATGTTTTAGAATGGCCTTCCCAAAGTCCTGACTTAAACCCCATTGAGAACATGTGGACAATGCTGAAGAAACAAGTCCATCTCAGAAAACCAACAAATTTCGGTGAACTGCACCAATTTTGTCAAGAGTGGTCAAAAATTCAACCAGAAGCTTGTGGATGGCTACCAAAAGCACCTTCTTGCAGTGAAACTTGCCAAGGGACATGTAACCAAATATTAACATTGCTGTATGTATACTTTTGACCCAGCAGATTTAGTCACATTTTCAGTAGACCCATAATACATTCATAAAAGAACCAAACTTCATGAATATTTTTTGTGACAAACAAGTATGTGCTCCAATCACTCTATCACAAAAAAATAAGAGTTGTAGAAATTATTGGAAACTCAGGACAGCCATGACATTATGTTCTTTACAAGTGTATGTCAACTTTTGACCACGACTATATATATATATATATATATATATATATATATATATATATATATATATATATATATATATATATATATATATATATATATATATGTGTGTGTGTGTGTGTATATATACATGGACACACATTCTCATTTCAATGTGTTTTTTTTATTTTCATGTAAATTTACATTGTAGATGGTCACTGAAGGCATCAAAACTATGACAACTATGAAGTGAAAACCCTTTCAGGTGACTACGTCTTGAAGCTCATTGAGAGAATGCCAAGAGTGAGCAAAGGTTGGCTATTTTAAAGAAACTAGAATATAAAACATGTTTTTAGTTATTTCACCTTTTTTTGCTAAGTACATAAGTCTACATTCATAGTTTTGATGCCTTCAGTGACAATATACAATGTAAACAGTCATGGAAAAATAGAAAACGCATTGAATGAGAAGGTGTGTCCAAACATTTGGCCTGTGCTGTGTGTATATATATATATATATATATATATATATACACTGAGACCAGGGCTGTTGGGCTAGAAAAGGTTAGTGATTACTGCATTAGCACTTGATTCAAAGAGAAATCAATCAGGCGATTGCTACTTTTATTGCTGTCGACATGCAACCCTTTTCTGTTGTGGAAAATGTAAGATTTACTGCGGACACTTGAGCCCCGTTACAAGATTCCTTCACAAACCTATTTTACCGTAGTTCCTGTTTTGTACAACAAGACAAAAGCCCAATTAGAGATAGCAGTTTCCATATTGCACCCACTGTTACTCTGCTGCTAAGAATGCACCACAGAAGATGGGTGATTTATCAGATGCATTTATTTTATTTTAATATTAATTTTTTTTACAAGCTTTCTGTTTTATATGGTGTTAAGTATGCACAGCAGAAAAATGAGGCAGGTATACCTGCACCGTATACCATCCCGCCATCCATTTTTCTACTGCTTGTCCCTTTCCGGGTAGCGGGGGGTGCTGCAGACTATCTCAGCTGCATTCAGGCGGCAGGTATTATACACTCTGGACAAATCGCCACCTCATCGCAGGGCCAACACAGATAGACAGACAACATTCACACACTAGGATACCATCCCGCCATCCATTTTTCTACTGCTTGTCCCTTTCCGGGTTGCGGGGGGGGTCAATTTAGTGTTGCCAATCAACCTATCTCCAAGTGCATGTCTTTGGAGGTGGGAGGAAGCCGGAGTGCCCGGAGGGTACCCACACAGTCACGGGGAGAACATGCAAACTCCACACAGAAAGACCCCGAGCCCAGGAATCGAACCTCGGACCTTCCTTTTGTGAGGCACATGCACTAACCCCTGTCTCAGCGTGCTGCCTGCACCAGATACATTTAATTTAATTTAAAAACTGTACTTTTAAGTTGAAACAAAAATGTTGATCATTTTAATGAACTACAAGTACAAAAAGGCTTGGAAATTTCTCTTTTTTCGTATGGAAAAAATATTGAACCGTGACACTGAAATATTGAACCGAACCGTACATTTTGTGTATCGTTGCACCCCATTAAATAAATAAATATATATATATATATATATATATATATACACACACATATTTAGATACATATTGTAGATACTATAGAAGTAGGCCCGCGGGCTGTAGTTTGGACACTTAGCTTTAACCTGTCCAGTTTACAAGACACAAATTGCAGCTGCACAATTAATTGAATTTGGATTGCGATCACAATTTAAATGAGGGTGATCGTCGGCAATATTAACATTAGCACCGCAGCATATCAATTAAAGCACTTTCACAATCAAGAACCACAAAGGGGCGAGTGAATGACAGTGGACTCAAGTGATAGTAAATGGCAATAGAAAGTGACAGTAGATCAGCTGGTTGCCAGTAGCTCCCAACAATATTAGGAAAAATAAATGAATTATTACTTTGGTAACCTCCTGTAGAGTGACCCACAGGGTGCCAACAGGCACACATTTTCACCCTTGAACAAGACCGCACGTCTCGCCTATCTCTGGGCACCCATCTGCTGATTCCCCCAAACCCAAAAATGCTGCCGAGTGAATAAACCAACAAATGCCACATCGAGTTTCACGGCAGAGCTGCGTTGAAGTGCGCATCCAAACAAATCATCGAGTTGCGACAGGTTAAGCAACAACACTTCTGTTATTTCTTCAACCGCCATCATTTGCCTGCGATGACAAGCTAACAATCCAAATAGAGTTATGGTTGCTTACAAAGCCAGCCACCCTCCATTGGCGCAAAAGCCCCGATGAACATCTATAAAAGTGCTTAAAGTACAGAGTACGGTAACATCAACCATACACTATGGGAATCTGAATCCATCAGCATCTCAAAGACACACAAAATAACGGATGCAATAACATTTTATTTAGCAAAGACATGTTTCCTATACTATGGGCAGTAAACTGTGTTCCTTGTACGTTTGTAGTATGTGACTTTTGTGCTAAATCAGTTGTTTTCACTTGTTTGCACTGTATGATCATTCTTTACAGTGGCATATTTATGTTTAGTTCAATTAAATTGCACATCAATAAAAATATGTTTTACATAACATAGTAAATAATGGTGATTTTGTAAATGGAACAATCTGTATAGTGATGCAGAGTTCCCCATATGAATAATGGGCTACAACCTCTATAAAAGTCCATACTTTAGTGAAGCTTTTTACACTTTGAACACGACATCAAGTGCTATAGGTTTGTACGGTATACGGGTGCTAGTATAGTATCGGTATACTAGATATACTAAAAACGGTACTATACTCTGTTTGAAAAGTACCGGTTCCCGAGCACGTCGTGACATTGTTGGTTTTACGAGCAGAGGAGCATGTTCGGCAGCCCACAATCACGGAGTACTTACGAGCGGACACGGTGTGTAGACAGAAAAGGGAGAATGGACCCATTCTGGCCTAAAAACTGACGATAAAGGTGAAACTATAACACTGAAACGCCTTTAGGAAGAGGTGCTTTATAACATGGCTAGCTAGTTAGCGGCTAATGTCCATCCGCAATCGGCAGTGTTTTAGCTACTTCTAAATCACTAATCCTAGCCTCCATGGCAACGAATAAAGTGAGTTTCTTACAAGTATCATCCCTGCAGAACGAGGAATAGCTAACATGCTTCACTACACACTGTAGGAGGATACAACAGATCACCGGCGTCACCGTAAACAAATGCCATGGGTGGATCTACACCTGACATCCACTGTAATGATACCAAGTACAATAGCGTATCTAGTAGATACTACAATGATTACATCGATATTTTTTATCGTCAAAAAATCTAAAATGATGTTTATAAACTCAGGAAATATGTCCCTGGACACATGAAAACTTTGAATATGACCAATGTATGACCCTGTAACTACTTGGTATCGGATCGATACCTAAAGTTGTGGTATCATCCAAAACTAATGTAAAGTATCAAACAACAGAAGAATAAGTGATTATTACATTTTAACAGAAGTGTAGATAGATCATGTTGAAACGGAAAATAACCAGATATTAACAGTAAATGAACAAGTGGATTAATAATTCATTCCTACAGATTGTCCCTCATAATTTTGACACAATAATAAAATGGAAAATGACACTATGATACTGCATACATCAGCGGACAAATTAGGAGTCTTTGTTTGCTTACTTATTACTAAAAGACAAGTTGTCTACTATGTTCACAATTTTATTTAGGACAAAATTGTTCTTCGATTGCAATAAGAAACATATGTTTAATGTACCGTAAGGTTTTTTGTTCAAATTAAGCCAGTAATGCCATTTTTTGTGGTCCCCTTTATTTAGTAAAGTATCGAAAGGTATCGAAAAGAATCGAAATACATTTTGGTACCGGTACCAGTATTGGGACAACCCTAAAGTGACATACAGAACTGTAAATCAAACAAACATAACAGGGAGGTGATGGATCATATGTCTATGTAATAACAACAGAACTGCCCTGACAACAGAGAAGACGATCAGAAATCACAAAAACCTTTAACTTTAACAACCATATTGCTACGGTAATAAACATTTTAAAAAAGTAAAATCAACAAACAATTATATTAAGGAGAAGCTGAGGGGGGGGGGGGGAAAGCAGCTGACAGCAAGAGAGAGAAAAACCCACCGCACCAACCCCACCAACCCCATCCTCTTCTGTGTGTGCCGCTGGAGAGAAAAGGAAATTAAATGTTCCCTACCTGTGCAATAAGTCTGCTTTAGCACAGTTTTCCAGAACTGTCTCATCATTCTTCCATATTTGCGAGTACTATTGATGTACAGCTTTCTCGCAAATAGTCTTTTCTTTATTATTCCGGAGGGATTCCCTCCTTTTTACCACGCTGGTCCGTTGGCTTTTTGGGACTCATATTAAGGTAACAAAATGGACAAAACTTGTCAATAGGGGAAAAAGCCCACAAAAGACACACATTGAAGCGCTGCAACGTGACGAGGAAAGCAAAACGTGATGATGATGCTACAATGATGTGCCCTGAGTTTTGCCTGGCAGGCATGTCAAATGAATGGCTTAATAGAGTGTTCGTACACAGAGAGATGGTTCGCACACTGAGGCATACTTGGCTCCATCAAAAATTCGTAAATTGAAATATTTGGGAATAAAGGGGTTCGTAAATCAAGGTTCCACTGTATCATTTTGGCTTAATCGTGTAGCCATAGCACAGATTGTTTTTGACAATAACACAACAAACTGTCATCAAGCTCCAAAAGCCCACCCTTCTCCGACAAAGACACAGCATTGACTATGACAGGGATTTTCCTGGCTCAAATTGAGGCAGAGGTGGTACAATCCTGACCATGCGCCATCATTTTAACGCAAAATAATTGTAGGGTTTTTTTTATTTATAGTAACATGCTGCAAAGAACATCGTAACATTTTTCATTTTTATGAAATTGTTGGGTAATTTGCTGTAAAATCATAAGTCAAACAGATATTTAAGTATTTATTTTTATTTAGACAAAAAATGTTTGGAAAGTATGATAATAATATTTGTTGCAATAATGGATACTATTAAAGTTGAAAATGCATGCAATTTCAAGCAGTACATACACTTTGTATTTAGTGAGAAAATATGAAGTACTTTATTGACACATCATTTCCAGGTGTTTGCGGGCCTCATAAAATAATGTCGCGGACCAGATCTGGCCCCCTGGCCTTGAGTTTGACACTTGGGGCCTAAGCGCTTTCATTAGAGAATGATGGGCTTATAGTTTGTGTGGTGGGGCCACTTTTGCTTGGGACACTCATAGATGATTTTGAAGCAGCCTTCAAGCGCTCTGTGGACAAAAATGTCCACATGTTGTCACCACCATGAATTATTAAGTGTGACCAGTAGATGGCAATCAAACATAAGAGATATGTGTAGACTGCACTATGATGGCAAGACGACTCAAGTAAACAACACCAACATGTTATATGTTCCATTGAAAATATAGAACATTACACACAGTGCTCAAAAATCTATCAAATTGTTTTAGTACGACTTTGGTAAGCTATGAAGCCGCACCGCTTGATGTGCTTCAAATACGAGTATTATTATGGTGGGTGTATAAGGTAAGACATATTATCTGGCGTTTTGTTTCGCAATATTATGCAAAAGCAACTTTTCTTACCTTCTGGTACCTGCTGATCTGTATTTGGGATCTGCATAAATCCAGAAAAATTGCGCGAGTCCGCCTTTGTAGTCTGTGCCGACCCCAAAATTATTTTTCTCTATCTTCTTGTTATGGGACATTTCTCCTTCGCTGTTGCCATTTCTAATATAAAGTAGTGTAAAGTTCTGTCTGTAAACTTGCCATGAAAGCACTAAAACATACCGGTGTAGTGAGTTCACATTATTCACCCAAAGAACTTTAGTTATTTGATAGTTCCGGTCAGACGTTTTTTCACGGGACACATTTCCGGTGTTGTTGTTTCCGGATGAGGAGATGCTGCTCCGTTATCATTTAAGTAAAGTCTGAATGTCATCAAAACAGTTAGCTCCATCTTTTGACACTTCTTCCACTCCCGTCCTTGCACACAAATCAATACAACAAAGATGACGGGGAGAAGACGCTGTCGAAGGTGAGCCACCCGGAAACAGCTGTCAGAAAGCGGCTTGAAGATGATCTGTAAAACATACCGTATTATCCGCACTATAAGGCGCACCTAAAAACCTCTAATTTTCTCAAAAGCTGACAGTGCGCCTTATAATCCGGTGCGCCTTATATATGGACCAATATTGAGCCACAACAAACCCAAACTTCATTTTCATAAAGTTTAGGTCTCGCAACTACGGTAAGAAGCCGCCAACTTCTTTTTCCCCCGTAGAAGAAGTGCTTCTTCTTCTACGGTAAGCAGCCGCCAACTTCATTTTCCCCCGTAAAAGAAGAAGTTCTTCTTCTATGGTAAGCAGCCGCCGAGTTCATTTTCCCCCGTAGAAGAAGAAGCGCTTCTAACCCAAAAATGGCTCCTATTAAGAGACACGCTTACGACGCAGAGTTTAAACTTAAGACGATCAGTCACGCAGTAGAACACGGGAATAGAGCAGCAGCGAGAGAATTTAACATAAACAAATCAATGGTGTTTTAATTCGGACACTAAAGAAGAAGAATTCGAAGGATTCGTGGATGAGGAATAACTTCATAAAGTGAGCTTTACATGTTTATTTTGTGTGTTGTGTTGTGTGACATTAACGTTTGAGCAACGTTGAGTTATTGATATTGTTATTGCTCTGCACTATTTCGCTGCACCGCTGCTGCCCACTGCTCCCCTCACCTCCCAGGGGGTTAACAAGGGGATGGGTGAAATGCAGAGGACACATTTCACCACACCTAGTGTGTGTGTGACAATCATTGGTACTTTTAACTTAAACTTTAAATCAGCATCTCCAGGTCCGAGTCCATGGTTCTCGCCCGGAAAAGGGTGGAGTGCCATCTCCGGGTTGGGGTAGAGATCTTGCCCCAAGTGGAGGAGTTCAAGTACCTCTGAGTCTTGTTCACGAGTGAGGGAAGAGTCGATCGTGAGATAGACAGGTGGATCAGTGCAGCATCTTGCGGACACTGTATCGATCCATTGTGGTGAAGAAGGAGATGAGCTGAAAGGCAAAGCTCTCAAATTACCAGTCGAAATACGTTCCCATCCTCACCTATGGTCATGAGCTTTGGATTATGACCGAAAGGACAAGATCACGGGTACAAGCGTTGGGTCGCGGTGCTCTCCCTTAGAGATAGTGTGAAAAGCTCGGTCATCCTGAAGGAACTCAAAGTAAAGCTGCTGCTCCTCCACATCGAGAGGAGCCAGATGAGGTGGTTCGGGCATATGGTCATCCCTGGGGAGGTGTTTAGGGCACGTCCGACCGGTAGGAGGACATGGGGAAGACCCAGGAAAACGTTGGGAAAACGTTGGAAAGACTGTGTCTCCCGGCTGGCCTGGGAACGCCTCAGGATCACCCGGGAGGAGCTGGATCAAGTGGCTAGGGAGAGGGAATTCTGGGCTTCTCCGCTTAGGCTGCTGCCCCCGCGACCCTACCTCGGATAAGCGAAAGAAAATGGATAGATGGATGGATGGATGATTTAGCATATTCTAGTTCTAACACTGTGTTGGTTTTAGCATCTTTAATGTACAAAATGTGTCAAAGTATTTCCCCTGTTTTCTTTCATTTTCAGTATGCAGCCCCCGTTAGAAAGAGTGTTTACACCTTTGTACTATTGGCTGTCATTTAAATCATTTGGCTTTGTGCCCAAGGAAGTAATAGTTTAAAAACAATATAGCAATATATACAGTAAATGTAAACATATCAGCAACATTTCTTCGTGGTGTGTAGACTTGAAAGTGGGTGAGGATACTATAAACGAACATCACACGTGCCGTTTCCTTGCAAAATCATGCAAAATACAAAAAAAATAACTCTTTGAGAACTCAGACTAATTCAATGCATGGAAACAAAGTTTGTCTATTTAACATATTAGTAAAGGAGAAGAATAACTTAAAGTTAAAAAAAAATAGTACGCTCGAGGTAAAATACTTTTCAAAATCCAGAACAAATCCATTCTGTTCACTTATAATGACACGGTTGGAAATGAGAGGAATGGAAATGTAAAACAAGACTGTAAAAAAACTACATGTTTTAAAAATGTATGATGTAAGGAACCATATTTGGTAGTTGGACTATCACTATGGACTTCACTATGTGGTAGCAAATTTCCCCCAGTTGAATCATTCAAGAACACTAGAAAATCGCAACTTGTAAATGAAAGCAATACAAGTAATAATAAATGACACTAATTGTTCGGATTTATATATTTATATACTACATTGAGAGCCCATTAGTCTTTCAGTGCCCAGTCACACATGGTGGTGGTAAGCTACATCCGTAGTCAGAGCTGCCCTGGCGGAGACTGATGGAAACGTGGCTGCCAATTCGTGGCCTGTCCAACCACCATCAAACTTTCATTCACATTCATAGACCAGTGTGGGCAGCACTGGAGGTATGGTGGGTGAAGTGTCTTGCCCAAAGACACAACAGCAGTGACTGGGACGGGGAAAACGGGATTTGAACTTGAAACCCTCCGATTACCAGACAACCTTAAACTTAAACAAAAGGTGACTATAATATGATGTCATTCAATCGATGAACACAATGATAATAATTAACTGAGTTAAAAATAACATCCTACAATGTATTTCCAAAATGGTATAGGATTGAAAATCTGAGGTAGAGTCCCGTAAAAGGGTTTTAAAGATGAGCTTCATTCAGTCTAAGTCTGCGCTTTCTCCTACCCTTCTGGAGTGTTTCATCATTGTGAACGACAGCATGTCTGTTTGCTTTTGAGTTTTTGAGACTTCATCTGTTGGGTGGCTCGTCTGTGGAGAGGAGCCTGAGCCTGACTCCCTCAATGACTGTCACTCCAGCAAATGAGAAGATACACACTGGCTAGAATGAAGACAACACTGCCTCTAAGGAGAGGGACGTCAAAAGTAAACGGAAAAAAGGTGTAACAGTATGTCAATCAGGGTTCAGCACATACCTTGGTTATAGGGTCATGGTTTGGTTCGGTTTACAGAAGTTACAGAAGGGGAAAACAATAGTTAACAAAAAAAAAACCTGCCAACACCTGCAAAGTAATGTTACAATAAATACAATTCTCAAATAGAGAAACAAACATATAGGTCGATGCTGGGCCTTCTTTGATACATTTTTTGCATTAAGGATGCTTTAACCAATCCAAAATAGATCCATTTATGGTATTATTATATGTTAAATAAATGTTGGGTGATGAAAACCGATTAGTGTGATATCCAATCTTACCACATTACTAATTTATTCTATTTTTAAAATTTGGCCAAAAAAAATTAAATAAAAATCAAGTAATCACGATAATTGTTTGAACATGTATGATTATTTAATTCTTAGTGCGGTAAATTAAAAGTTCATATTTTTTTAAAGTAATGCCTTCAGTGACAATCTACAATGTAAGTAGTCATGAAAATAAAGAAAACGCATTTAATATGAAGATATGTCCAAACTTTTGGCATGTACTGTACATAACAGCCCTAGTAATTATTACATATTATTGCCACTGACTGTACCAAACGCAACCAAGTGTTATTTTTCACCATGAGTAGCATAAAGCGGTAAACACACATACAATCATCTCCATACGTTGACACAAGCATCAACAAACATTTTAAAACATGGCTTAAAAAGCTTGGCTAAGCACTAAAATGTCTGTTTAGCAAACAGTTGCCATGTGAACAGCTCAACAACTCATGCCACTCATATCGTTTGGCATGATCTCATTATCTCCAAGGAACAAATCATCCTCCAAAGCCTTAACAATTTATGCCGTACCATGTTAAGGAAACCAACAAATGTCTTTAATCTCATAGCGGTATTGACAATTATTTTCAAGCATCAGTATATTTTTAATAACACGGACCTGAAATGCAAAATTATTTTTTTGTCCTTGACCAACCACCCAACTTTTCAAAACTATTTTATGAAAACCCTTTAACACCAAAACGGTTGCCGGCAACAGGAATTACAATGCTATGGCTAAGACTTCGCACTTTCAAGTGCTATACAATGTCATTAAGGTAATCCTGTAATTATAGCGTAACCTAACAGTAATCCTGGAGGGATTTTGATAGGGAGGCTGTAAATTCCATGATTACCTTTGTGATATAAACAAGTCACAAACAATAGAGAAATTTATGTTTGGTCGATTATGTTTTTGTTGTACTGTATGCTTTTTGGCAATTAGTATTATACTGTTGGAAAGTCTGTTTTTTACATTTTTAAATGGTGCCTCATTTAGAGATTTTAGAAATGTTGCCAGATTTTTCATTGGCACATGATGTGTGCTGTCAAATCTTCTTTTCCAGTGCAACCGCCTATATAGATATTGTTATGGACAATTGTTTTAAAATTCTGGTATCCCCAGGTCGGGGGTCTGCAACCTGCGGCTCTAGAGCAAGAGAAAGACATATTTTATGCCAATCCTTCTTTGTCTCATTTTGTCCACCAAACATTTTATGCTGTGTATGAATGCACAAAGGTGAACTTTGTTGATGTTATTGACTTGTGTGGAGTCTTATCAAGCATATTTGGTCAGTGCATGACAGCAAGCTAATCAATGCTAACATGCTATTTAGACTAGCTTTGTGTACGTATTGCATCATTATGCCTAACTTGTAGGTATAGTTGAGCTCGTTTAATTTCCTATGTCCTCTGTGTATTTAATTTATATTTGCACGTCTCATGACACATTATCTGTATGTAATATTGGCTGCATTTCTGATAGTTTTTTGTGTGCCATGTTGTTCCAGACCACAGCAAATGTTACCAAGCTTGCATTGATTGTTATAAATCCATTCAAAAAGCCTGCTTTTTCTTTTAACTTGGGGACACACATCTGTACCTTTGGCCATTCTAAGCCAGTAATTTAGAGGAGTTATCTCACCCCCCGAGAAGCCTGCGTTTTATTAATGTTTTCCAATGTTGTAAAAATGGGTAGAATAAATATTATATTATATTATTTCTGTCAACGAAGGTTTGTGTCAGCCTGCGACACAGCTATTTTGATAGTAGGCTAATATAGCTAATATAGACACTTATATCATGTGATGACATGATTATATCACTTATACAAGGCTTTGAATTTTTTACGGCTCCAGACAGATTTGTTTTTGTATTTTTGGTCCAATATGGCTTTTTCAACATTTTGGATTGCAGACCCCTGCCCCAGGTGCTGCAGGTATGTTCAGCAATAAGTCCAGATTCTGCCTACGACAGTTGAATCATTAGGTCACAATGTAGAGAGGATGCGGAGAACGATATGCTGATTGCTGCACCGATAAGAGTGACATCCTTTGGTGGAGGCGGCATGATGGTGCAGGGTGGCATTTCCCTTACTGAAAAAATTAGGCTTTTCATATTTGGAGGCAATCTCAACGCAAATAGATATAGAGGAGAAATTTGCAACCAGTAACAATCCCAAATCTCTTTGGTCTGGGACCAAACTCTACCCTCCAAGTTGACAACGCTCCCCTTCACAGAATAGGTTTATCAGCTAGCTAGCTACAATCGGATCACTCCTAATAAAGTATTGCGGTACACCTCATCGCAGAGCCAACACAGATAGACAGACAACATTCACCCTCACATCACACACTAGGGCAGGGGTGGGCAATTAATTTTTACCGGGGGCCGCATGAGCAACCTGAGCACTGCTGGAGGACCACACCGACAATATTTCAATTAAATTTTGCTCAAATTATTTTTTATATACCGTAAGATAAATAATAATAATAATAATAATAATTAAATTTAACCGAACTTAACTTTATACAAAAGCAGATTGCTTTTGATGGTTTTATTTTTAACGCTTTCTTACACAACACTTCCTGATGTATAATACAATACAAAAATGTCAATTTCTGTCACTTTATCCTGCATCCTCTTTGTTGTGAACGTAGCACGCCTGTAAGGTGATTGGCGAAGAAGGAGGAAGCGTTGTTGTTGCGGAAATGAGGAGTGAGGATAGACGTGCGTGTGGAAGGAACAAGATAAGTTGAGCTGTGTTAGTATAGGTTGCTCAATAAAAGTTTAAAAAGAGTGTCAGACTTGGTGTGCACTTCTTCTGGATGCTACAATTGGTGTCAGAAGTGGGATGAAATGCCTCCCTGTTCGCCTTACCATCAAACCTGGGAGTCTTTATTGAGGGCGGAATTCCCCTATGCCAAGCAGCGTGCGCTGCACCTGTAGACGCTGCCTCTCTCCTTCCACCATCTCTCTCTCTTTGCGGCGAGCTCCTCACGTCCGGGATTCACACAGACATCTGCAGTCGCTGCCGGCACCTTAAGTCCCCACTCAATGTCCTTCCCCTCCCGTTCAATCTTGACAAAGTCGCCAGGAAACATGGTGGCACGTACCTCCCGATGACATAGTAGGCTGAGCGCACAAGCAGCGCAGTATGTGCAAAGTTTTACTTCTGACACCAATTGTAGCGTCCAGAAGAAGTGCACACCAAGTCTGACGCTCTTTTTAAACTTTTATTGAGCAACCTATACTAACACAGCTCAACTTATCTCGTTCCTTACACACACACGTCTATCCTCACTCCTCATTTCCGCAACAACGCTTCCTCCTTCTTCGCCAATCACCTTACAAGCGTGCTACGTTCACAACAATGGGAATTCTAAATATCACTCACTCAAGAACACAACATCCACTTCAGCAGGTCATTACACTATATTCTTTAAACACAGCAACAAATTAAGCACACGGCTTTACCTTTCATTTCTGTAAAGAAATACTTGGCAGTCCATGTCTTGTTGAAAACACGCCATTCGTCATCAACTTTTCTCTTTTTAGCATGAGCTGACATCTCGGGGGTAACCGGGCATCACTTGTCGCTGTGCACCTTCACTCACAGGTTACACCCGGACATACGCCCATAAATAACACTTTTCAAAATAAAAGCAGCACAGTTGTATTGCACCCACGACATAGATGTTTTTTTTACATTTATTTTGTAATTTGTTATTGCCGCTGTTCACATTCACTCACAATCGCGCACGAGCATACATCCACACGGAAGTAATACAAATAACGCTTTTCAAAACAAAAGCAGCACCATTGTATTGCACACTCGACATAGATACTTTTTAAAATGTATTTTGTAATTTATGATTGGCCTCACACGGGCCGGACAGGGACGCACAAAGGGTGCCGAATGCCCAGGTCTGCACTAGGGCCAATTTAGTGTTGCCAATCAACCTATCTCCAAGTGCATGTCTTTGCTGATATATATATATATATATATATATATATATATATATATATATATATATATATATATATATATATATATATATATATATATATATATATATTAGAGATGCGCGGTTTGCGGACACAACCGCGGAGTCCGCGGATTATCCGCGGATCGGGCGGATGAAATTAAAAAAAATAAGATTTTATCCGCTCGCGGGTCGGGTCGGGCGGATTAATTAGATTTTTTTTTTTTTTTTTTTTGCGGGTGGCAGTTAAACCAATTCGGAAATACATATACATAGTTAAATGTTGTTACCCACATACGAAAAACGAGCAGGCACCTGCTGCATATGCCACAACAGAAGAAAAAAAAAGAAAAGAGATGGACACTTTTACGGAGCGGAGAAGGGACGCCTCGCCGGGGTCCGGGACCGAGGCCACTTCCCCCGAGAGGGCCCCACCGGGAGCCGTAGCTGAGGCGATCCGCGAGAAGGGCCCGACGCACGTCCAGGGTCACTACCGCGCCCACCGCACCGACACCCCGCCTCGTCCGCTTTCGCCGCGGCCGGCGTCACGCGCAGCAGGTAAGCAGCTTACCTGCCCGCCACCCCCGTGGCCGGGGGCTCGTAACAGGGGTCACTCCGCGCGCTCCGCCCGCGCAGCTTACCTGCTTGCCACCCCTGTTGCCGGGGGCGCGTAACAGGGGTCACTCCGCGCGCAGTGCGCTCACGAAAGGGGTGGGGCTCACCCTGGTTGATATAGAGAGCAGGACGGTGGCCATGGAATTTCATTTAAGGTTTGTGATAAACCATCAAACTCATTCGTTAAAAGGACTCTATAGTAATATAAAGCCAATTTTTCTGGACATTATCATGCAAGAAATGTTTATTTTTGGGATCGCGATCACCGCGTAATGATTTTTAAAGGTTGCATTACATTATTAACTGTCCCATGTGATCAGCCAGTGCGATTGGAAGTCCATGCTCAATTATTGCCTCCGTAAATAAAACTTCGGCATTTATCACATCCAAAGAATCTGTTTGGGCGACGAAAAACGTTGAAAGTTTTCCACTTGTATCACTAGCAACGGCATTAGACTTGTGTTTTTTTGTCCCAACTTGGTCTTTTACATCGCTAATTCCTCCGTGTCCGATCGAAAAATCTTGTCTGCACAAGGTGCAATTCGCGTAGTTTTCACCCTTTTTTTTTTTTTTTTATTAATATTAGATATATAACAACGGGCGGATGGCGGGCGGGTGCAGTTCTGATCAAACGTTACATCGGGTGGATGGCGGATGGTTGACGACTTTCTGACGCGGTTGCGGATGAAATAAATTGCCTATCCGCGCATCTCTAATATATATATATATATATATATATATATATATATATATATATCAGTGACGTGCAGTCAGCAGGCAGGGCCTCACCTGCCATCATGGAAAGAAAAAAAATGTAAAAAAAAAAAAAAAAATTTAATTGTTATATGTATCCAGTGATTATACTATAAAGTTATTTTCCATTTAACTTCACCAGTTTTAGATTATTTTTATTCAAAATCGCTGAATTTTCACATTTGCCGTTCAAATACTGAGAAGAGGCGGTGCGGTGAACAGCAGCCAGTTGAGGCACGTCACTCAGTGCCTCAACATGGATTCCGGACTCGGCTAACTGCTGGCCTGCTGTGCAGTGAGACTGTATTGCTATATGAATTATATTATACATTTCCATAGTTTAGTTAGATAAGGTATATAATGTACAGTGTATTTTGTCAACAACTGTATATTTGTAACGTATTTCTTGTGCTGAGCGATCATAAAACGGCTGCAAAAGACGCACTGGCTGAGGCTCCAGTAATCCCGCCTCCTGCACCCCCGCCGTAGAATTGTTATATCAACTAAAGCCCACACTTAAACTTTCCACGTGCAAGATTGAATCTATTTAAAAAAGTTATTTCATAAGAAGCCAAAAAGTGCAAAAACAATAATGTTCGTGTTGGAGGAGTTGTGAATGAATGCAGGGACACAACATTAGGTACACTTGCAGACTGCAGGTGTATCTAATTCACAACTCCTCCAACACGAACATTATTGTTTTTGCACTTTTTGGCTTCTTATTAAATAACTTTTGTAACCTATTTTTATGGGCTTTCCCCTTTGTGATGTTAAGTTCCTGTTATGCGCTGTTATACAGTATATGCCTTGAGCTCTTATTTTGAAGGCGCTAAGGCGGAAGTGTGACACGTTGGAGTGGAGCGGAAGTTTTTGAAAGAAGGTAAATAAAGTGGTCCTCGTGTAAACTGGAGCCTCCGTGTTTGTTATTTTGTAGTTTCATACATTATAGGCGACATTTATAAACCCTCGGTTACACTTTTTTAAATAGATTGAATCTTGCATGTGGAAAGTTTAAGTGAGGGCTTTAGTTGATATAACACTCCCGTCAGCGGTTGCATTAATCCAGCACAACAGCGGCGAATGGACTTATTTTATAAGTAAAGGTAAGACCATAATAACGTTTTTTTTATTAAATGTGCTTTTTTGTGTGCTACAGTTTGTATGTGTAAAGTTAAAGTTAAGTTAAAGTACCAATGATTGTCACACACACACTAGGTGTAATGAAATTTGTTCTCTGCATTTGACCCATCCCTTGATCACCCCCTGGGAGGTGAGGGGAGCAGTGGGTAGCAGCTGCACCGCGCCCGGGAATTATTTTTGGTGATTTAACCCCCAATTCCAACCCTTGATGCTGAGTGCCAAGCAGGGAAGAATGCTGGTATGAGCTTTTAAACATAACCCGTTAACTGCTGCCAATCAAATGGTGAATAAGATACTCTTTAGGGTTCATATGTTTGTAAATCTGACTGTGATGAAGTCAGTGCCTCACCAGCCATGAACCTCACCGCACGTCACTGATATATATATATACTCCTCTCTGAACTGCCACCTTACCGTGGTAGAGGAGTTTGCGTGTTCCAATTATCCTAGGAGCTATGTTGTCTGGGGGCTTCCATGTCCCCTGGTAGGGTCTCCCAAGACAAACAAGTCCTAGGTGAGGGATCAGACAAAGAGCAGCTCGAAGACTTCTATGGCAATACAAGAACCGAGACTCAGATTTCCCTCGCCCGGACGCGGGTCACCGGGGCCCCCCTCTGGAGCCAGGCCCGGAGTTGGGGCACGATGGCGAGCGCCTTGTGGTCGGGCCTGTCCCCATGGGGCCCGTCCGGGCACAGCCCGAAGAGGCAACATGGGTCCCTTCTCCAATGGGTTCACCACCCATAGCAGGGGCCATAGAGGTCGGGTGCAATGTGAGCTGGGCGGAAGCCGAAGGCAGGGCACTTGGCGGTCCAATCCTTGGCTACATAAGCTAGCTCTTAGGACGTGGAATGTCACCTCGCTGGGGGGGGAAAGAGCCTGAGCTAGTGCGTGAGGTGGAGAAGTTCCGGCTGGATATAGTCGGACTCACCTCGACGCACAGCAAGGGCTCTGGAACCAGTTCTCTTGAGAGGGGCTAGACTCTCCTCCACACTGGCGTTGCACGCAGTGAGAGGCGACGGGCTGGGGTAGCAATTCTTGTTGCCCCCCGGCTCAAAGCCTGCACGTTGGAGTTCAACCCGGTGGACGAGAGGGTAGCTTCCCTTCGCCTTCGGGTGGGGGGGACGGGTCCTGACTGTTGTTTGTGCTTACGCACCAAACAGCAGTTCAGCGTACCCACCCTTTTTGGATACACTCGAGGGAGTACTGGAAAGTGCTCCCCCGGGTGATTCCCTTGTCCTACTGGAGGACTTCAACGCTCATGTTGGCAACGACAGTGAAACATGGAGAGGCGTGATCGGGAAGAATGGCCGCCCGGATCTGAACCCGGGTGGTGTTTTGTTATTGGACTTTAGTGCTCGTCACAGATGGTCAATAACGAACACCATGTTCAAACATAAGGGTGTCCATATGTACACTTGGCACCAGGACACCCTAGGCCGCAGTTCCATGATTGACTTTGTAGTTGTGTCATCGGATTTGCGGCCTCATGTTTTGGACAATCGGGTGAAGAGAGGGCGGGAGCTTTCTACAGATCACCACCTGGTGGTAAGTTGGCTGCGTTGGTGGGGGATGATGCCAGACAGACCTGGCAGGCCCAAACGCATTGTGAGGGTCTGTTGGGAACGTCTAGCAGAGTCTCCTGCCAGAGAGAGTTTCAATTCCCACCTCCGGAAGAACTTTGAACATGTTACGAGGGAGGTGCTGGACATTGAGTCCGAGTGGACCATGTTCAGCACCTCTATTGTCGAGGCGGCTGATTGGAGCTGTGGCCGCCTGTTGTGGCGGTAATCCTAGAACCCGCTGGTGGACACCAGCAGTGAAGGATGCCGTCAAGCTGGAGAAAGAGTCCCATCTGTTTTTTTTGACTCATAGGACTCCGGAGGCAGCGGACAGGTACCGACGGGCCAAGCGGTGTGCGGCTTCAGCGGTCGCGGAGGCAAAAACTCGGACATGGGAGGAGTTCGGAGAAACCATGGAAAACGACTTCCAGACAGCTTCGAAGCGATTCTGGACCACCATCCTCCGCCCCAGGAAGGTGAATCAGTGCACTGTCAACACCGTGTATGGTGAGGATGGTGTTCTGCTGACCTCGACTGTGGATGTTGTGGATCAGTGGAGAGAATACTTCGAAGACCTCCTTAATCCCACCAACACGTCTTCCTATGAAGAAGCAGTTCCTGGGGAATCTGTGGTGGGCTCTCCTATTTCTGGGGCTGAGGTTGCTGACGTAGTTAAAAAGCTCCACGGTGGCAAGGCCCCGGGGGTGGATGAGATACGCCCGGAGTTCCTTAAGGCTCTGGATGCTGTGGGGCTGTCTTGGTTGACAAGACACTGCAGCATCGCGAGGACATAGGGGGCGGTACCTCTGGATTGGCAGACCGGGGTGGTGGTTCCTCTCTTTAAGAAGGGGAACCGGAGGTTGTGTTCCACCTATCGTGGGATCACACTCCTCAGCCTTCCCGGTAAGGTTTATTCAGGTGTACTGGAGAGGAGGCTACGCCGGATAGTCGAACCTCGGATTCAGGAGGAACAGTGCGGTTTTCGTCCTGGTCGTGGAACTGTGGACCAGCTCTATACTCTCGGAAGTGTCCTTGAGGGTGCATGGGAGTTTGCCCAACCAGTCTACATGTGCTTTGTGGACTTGGAGAAGGCATTTGACCGTGTCCCTCGGGAAGTCCTGTGGAGAGTTCTCAGAGAGTATGGGGTAACGGACTGTCTGATTGTGGCGGTCCGCTCCCTGTACGATCAGTGTCAGAGCTTGGTCCGCATTGCCGGCAGTAAGTCGGACACGTTTCCAGTGAGGGTTGGACTCCGCCAAGGCTGCCCTTTGTCACCGATTATGTTCCTAACTTTTATGGACAGAATTTCTAGGCGCAGTCAAGGCGTTGAGGGGATTCGGTTTGGTGGCTCCAGGATTAGGTCTCTGCTTTTTGCAGATGATGTGGTCCTGATGGCTTCATCTGGCCAGGATCTTCAGCTCTCACTGGATCGGTTCGCAGCCAAGTGTGAAGCGACTGGGATGAGAATCAGCACCTCCAAGTCCGAGTCCATGGTTCTCGCCTGGAAAAGGGTGGAGTGCCATCTCCGGGTTGGGGAGGAGACCCTGCCCCAAGTGGAGGAGTTCAAGTACCTCAGAGTCTTGTTCACGAGTGAGGGAAGAGTGGATCGTGAGATCGACAGGCGGATTGGCGCGGCGTCTTCAGTAATGCGGACGCTGTATCGATCCGTTGTGGTGAAAAAAGAGCTGAGCCGGAAGGCAAAGCTCTCAATTTACCGGTCGTTCTACATTCCAATCCTCACCTATGGTCATGAGCTTTGGGTTATGACCGAAAGGACAAGATCACGGGTACAAGCGGCCGAAATGAGTTTCCACCGCCGGGTGGCGGGGCTCTCCCTTAGAGATAGGGTGAGAAGCTCTGCCATCCGGGAGGAGCTCAAAGTAAAGCCGCTACTCCTCCACATCGAGAGGAGCCAGATGAGATGGTTCAGGCATCTGGTCAGGATGCCACCCGAGGGAGGTGTTTAGAGCACGTCCGACCGGTAAGAGGCCACGGGGAAGACCCAGGACACGTTGGGAAGACTATGTCTCCCGGCTGGACTGGGAACGCCTCGGGATCCCTCGGGAAGAGCTGGACGAAGTGGCTGGGGAGAGGGAAGTCTGGGCTTCCCTGCTTAGGCTGCTGCCCCCGCGACCTGACGTCGGATAAGCGGAAGAAGATGGATGGATATATATATATATATATATATATATATATATATATATATATATATATATATATATATATATATATATATATATATATATATATATATATAATGAATAAAATAAATTCGTTCAGCCTCCAGGTCAATTCTGATATTTTGGCCCCCACATGTGTATCTGGGTTTTTTTATGTCAATGTGAACAATACAATTCACTTTTTTTTTTTTTTTAATCCGACCAAGGCCTCCTTCATATGTGGTGCAAAAGTAATTACTGGGCGAAGGAGCATAAAACAGTTTTGGCAAAAATATGTTTTAGAAGTGATTCCCATTGCTGTGCCTCCATAACCAGACACTCTTTGGTACAGAAGTTAGCAACAAGTGACCGACAGCCCCACAAACTACCATATCTAAAATTATTGCCCTCTTCCCTAATCTCCTACATGAAATAATAAATATAAACTCTGGTGATATAAACTATTTTGAAATTGCCATAATTGTCAAATTTTTTGGTAATGTAAAAGACTACATTAAATAATCATATTTAGTGTGAACATAGCCAAATTTGTTTTTAGGAATGGTTTGTGAATGAGGCCCATTGTATTCTTGCCTGATAACTTCCTTCCCAGAGAGCTGGGAAACACAGACAAAAAAGATGTCTGTGCTTCAGTTCAGTTCAGCTAAAGCGACAAAAGCCGGGAATGTTAAGAGGCACTGGATCTGGGATTGATAGGAATGTCTCAGCTTGTTAGCGCAACTGGAGATGAGGTCTGCTACAAAAGAGGGAAAGCAGCTTCTTTTGTCTTGCAATGGGGGATTGCTCAGGAGGGAACATTTCTGGTGATCAAGGGTCAACTGCTACGATCATCCATCTTCCATCTAGACAGTGCCCTGTCAGCCCGTGTACTCACATTACCAAACACGTCAGGCAGTCCTTTAGTGTGGCACTGTGCTGGTCTTCAGTCATGTGTAAATGAAGTTAATCGTCACTGACCCAATGTACGGCACAACATACACCCTGGTGACACAATATGACCCACAAGCCACAGATGGCTCCCATACAAAAGCCCTTTACAAAGAGATTTATCACAAAGACGTGTGTCCACTACCCCGTAACCGTGCTAGTGTACAAAGAACTTCTCAACACAAGCAAAATACCACCACACAGTGTGATGGCACTAAGCACCCGACGTCCCTTGAGCCACAATCTTGAAATTCACTTCTCCACCGTTTCAGCTGTCATTCAGACGGCCATCAATATGGTTACCATCTGTGCAGTTGGCGAATTGATGCCCTCATGTTAAAAGTGCAATTTCAATGTTGATGTTGTGCATTTATGAGAAAAAGGGCAAAAGGTCAACAGAAAAATCTTCAGCTTATTTCAACAATTTTACCTAAATTGTTGAAATAATGAGGCAATGAGGCTTTTTTTTTGTCCTGTCCAGCTACTTAGGCAAATTATATTGTTGATGTAGATGCTCATATTTGCTCTAAAATGTACTTTATAAAAGAGATGTGTGTGATACTTCTCGTGTTGCCTTATTTGTATTTGACATTATTAAACGGATTTATATTAATGTCAGAAAACCAAGAAATTTAGCTGAATGGCACCAATTTTGTCAAGCGGAGTGGTCAAAAATTCAACCAGAAGCTTGCCAGAAGCTTGTGGATGGCTACCAAAAGCGCCTTATTGCAGTGAAACTTGCCAAGGGACATGTAACCAAATATTAACATTGCTGTATGTATACTTTTGACCCAACAGATTTGGTCACATTTTCAGTAGACCCACAATAAATTCATTAAAAAAACAAACTTCATGAATGTTTTTTGTGACCAACAAGTATGTGCTCCAATCACTCCAGTGTTTCCCACACATTCATTTATTTGTTGCGGCCCGCCACCAAAGAATTATGTCCGCCACAAATGGATTTTTCGGCTTTTGACTCGCTCGACCGCTCATAAAAGCAATGGGACTGTCTGTGAATGTTGCTTGTAGTTACACCTCCGGTGCAGTAGGTGGCGGTAGCCTACTATGCATTGTAACTCCGCCAATAGCACTTAATTCACCTGGTGGGCCAGAAGAAGAAGAAGA
Source organism: Nerophis lumbriciformis (assembly GCF_033978685.3). Taxonomy (NCBI): domain Eukaryota; kingdom Metazoa; phylum Chordata; class Actinopteri; order Syngnathiformes; family Syngnathidae; genus Nerophis; species Nerophis lumbriciformis. Next base: position 25,542,619 of record NC_084581.2, on the reverse strand, counting down.
AGAAGAAGAGGGACGGATGGACGGACGGGATCAAAATACTCGCCGGCTACTTTTCATAATGATGGCGCTTCCTACGTTTCTACCTCAAACGTCCAAAAGCTGCTGAAAGCCTTGATCCAGGATGCCATGGGGAAAAAAACTTAAATGGTGCCTTTTGGCGATAGTTAGCAGCTTGGTGGCTCATAGCCGGCTAGCTAACGCTTGCTAGCGTGGTAGCATTGCTTCATTTTTACAGGTGTTATACGTAGATAGGTTATAGCTGCATCGCCCGCGGCTCATCATATATTTAACGTTAATCTGCGATTTCACCGAGCGTTTCACTGACGGTTTCACCTGACGCTGCTTCATTAACACCGCCGCTGTTTGACTCGGTCACCTGTTTTCATACCGACGAGCTAACGTGTCCAGGTTATAATCCTGTTGTCAATAAACACACGTGGACTGAAGCTAAATTGTCCACTGTCCACTGCAGCATGTGAATGCAATGAAAAGAATAAAATCTGAGCCAAGCAGCTATTAAAATGTTGTCCAGGTTAATGTTTTGGCCATTAAAGGCCCTTCATTTCAAGATTTCAACTGTGATCGGGCTTTAAACAGGTGGCTGACCTGTTCAGATGGGTGTAACTGCTACTGGTCAAATAATGTGAAATAGCATTTAATTTTACATGTATGCAATGCCATTTAAATGTATTTATAGATAATAATAATAATAATAATAATAATAATAATAATAATAATAATAAATACTGTGTAGTGTTGTAAATAGTCAACGGGAAGGATTCTAGTAAGATATAAGCCATGAGCACTACACAGCCAGAAAAAAACCTCGGCAGGACAAGTAAAAATATTGGGGCAAGTAGATTTGAGAAGTCGGGCAAGTAGAAAAAAACCTTAACGTTGAACCCTGCATGTGTTGAGCTGCTGCCGCTTAAGGTTAGACGGTACTGTACATAGAGCGGTTCTGCTCATTAGTAATAAATTCTAATGTTGGATGTTCACTCCTTCACACAGATGAGTATAGAAAAATATTTTCAACGGCCGAAAAGTGCTCGACTTGGAGAGGAGGTAGGCCTACAGTTCGGACCACAGGTGCGACCTGTTCAGCAGCAGGAGAAGGAGGAGGAGGTTGACTGACTGTGGCAGGACACCTCTGCCTCTGTTTCACTTCATGTTGCTGGTAAATAAAATGGTTGTAGTAGTAGGCTAAAGTTAAATTATTTAGTATTCACTAATTAAAGGGGCAGAGCTTTAAGAGACATTTTAGCTTTTATATTTTATAAGATATATTTTTTGTAAGAACCACAATTAATAAATATATTTCAGAGAATTACTAATTGTTCAAATCTGTATATAAATATGTACATAAAATGTTGTAATTATATTCCAACTCCGCGTTCTTCTTGGTCATCGCCGCTGCCGCCGCCCCCCCCCCCCCCCCCCCCGACCACACCACCACAAATAGATGCCTGTCCTGTGGGAAACACTGCACTCTATCACAAAAAAATAAGAGTTGTAGAAAGTATTGGAAACTCAAGATAGCCAGGACATTATGTTCTTGACAAGTATATGTAAACTTTTGATCGCGACTGTATATGTGTGTATGTGAGTATGTATGTGAATTTTTATGTACAATATATTTGTCTCCCAGTGTGTGCGGGAGTCAAAGTACGGCCCCAGCCATCCAGAGAGCCCAACCCAAAGCAGCAGGTGCGGTGCCGAGGGAACAAGGGACCACCGGCCCCACGCGGCCAGGCCAGCCAGCGACAGGAGCCCCAGAGCCAGGCCTACTGTGCTGCCCTGCAGGGCCAGCAGCAGGCCATTGACAGATGTGCCCAGCAGAGGACAACGGCTGCAATACTCGAGATCAAAGCGATCGAAAAACCGCGACAGACAACCACACGCCAACAGGACCATGGAGACCAGCCAGCGCCAGCTCGCCAGTCAGCCAAAACGCTCACATACAAACAAGAGACATCAACACCTCCACCACTAGAAAACTCCATTCCCCAATCCAAACCCGCACAAACAAACCACCGCCCAAACAACGGAGACACAGCACCCACATCAAACAAGAGGGCCGCGCTGTCCCCACATCAAGCCACAAATCCCACAGCGCAAGGCCGGACCAGACGGGCACGGACCCCGCCCAACAGGAAGCGAAACCTGTGCAACGCCACACAAAAAAAATGTATACATTTTAAAAATGTAAAACCTCACACCCTCAGCGAGGTCTCTGCTCAGGAGTGGCAGGCCATCAAACCGCAGTCCCCAGAGCCTGCGTCAGCCGAGGAGGCAATGAGGCGTGCGCCGAACCCAAACCCACCCGTGTATGTGATGTGGGAGTGTATAAGGCCCCCAGAGGGTCAAATGTGTAGTTAAAATTAGGAGGTCAGCCATTACAGCCAATCTCCGGTCCCTATTAAGTTAAGTTAAAGTTAATGTACCAATTATTGTCACACACACACTAGATGTGGTGAAATTTGTCCTCTGCATTTGACCCATCCCCTTTTTTACCCCCTGGGAGGTAAGGGGAGCAGTGGGCAGCAGCGTTGCCGTGCCCAGGAATCAATTTTGGTGATTTAACCCCCAATTCCAGCCTTTGATGCTGAGTGCCAAGCAGGGAGGTAATGGGTCCCATTTTTATAGTCTTTGGTATGACTCAGGGCGAACACTCTAACTACTAGGCCACTGAGACATGTGTGAGGGAGACAGGTATGCAGGTGGGGACTAATAATCTGATTCAAATTGATGGGTCCCTACCATGCCGAGCCCCAAAAATTTTTAAGTGTCTAACATGCAGTTAAAATTGAGGGATGGACAAGCAGGAGACAAGTCATGTGGACTGGAGCCCCATAGGAGCCATCCTCATCCCCACGCAATGTGGCTGTTTCATCAGATGTATTGAACAAATGAATCGACAGATTATTCGGTTGCTAAAATAATTGATAGCTGCAGCCCTACTGTGTGGAGTAGCAATGGAAATGCAGTCAATCACATATGTGCATACGTGCATTTCTTTGTATGGGTTTACCAATTATAAACCTTGTACACATGCATATGTCTTTTTAGAGCAAGCCAATTAAGCTCAGGGTTGAAGAGGTAAAATTATGTATTTTGAATACTACAGTATATATTTATTTTCCTTTTTGCTACTGACAACTCTAAACAAAGCAAATGAACTATGTGTGCAATAATGTTTTATTGCGAATGCAGCTGAGATAGGCTCCAGCACCCCCCGCGACTCCAAAAGGGACAAGCGGTAGAAAATGGATGGATGGATGCATTGATTCTAGATCGCAATGTTTTCTGAGAAAAGCGACTTGCCTAGCTGTAAAACAACCCAAAGGTCAGTGGGTTAAGCATGATAAAACTTCAAATCTGTATTGCATCAGAACTGCCTATAGGGAACGTAATACAGGCTACCCATGGTGTGCTGCAAAATAAATGTACCAACACTAAATATCTGGGTTAAGCTTTTTTTTAACTACTTGATATTCATAGAGTAAATGAGTCAGATGAGATGAAAGGCAACCCCGCAAATCAGAGGCAACATAATGGAAGGCTCATGCATCTTTATAGACACTTTAACTGTGCTCAGAGTGCGTGTTTTACACCAGAATATGAATTTAAATGAGACAATAACCCCGAAAGCTATGAGTTGGAATAAATGATCAGGATAAAAAGGGGGCCAGTGTGGCACAAATGGTAGCGCCGCCGTGCAAGCACTTGCAAGGTTCCAGGTTTGATTCCAGCTTCTGTCATCCTTGTCACGGTCGTTGTGTCCTTGGGCAAGACACTTTTCCCTTGCTCCTGATGGGTCGTGGCTAACATATTGCATGGCAGCTGTGAAAATATGTATGAATGGTTGAATGCGATGTATAATGTAAAGCACTTTTAGTAGCATTTCAAGTGTAGTTAAGCGCTGTATAAATACAGACCATTTACCATTTAAACTGTTGAATAATTTACAATTCAAAAAGATATAAATAATAGCCAATGCAGAGCAAAACAACAGATTTGTGCTAATATTTATATATTCGGCCATATTTACAGAGAAAAGCACTCAGAGATTGTAGACAGCCACCAGGCTATGTCTCCTAAGAGCAAAAAAGTATGTATTTTTTAAATCCTGAATCCAGACAGTGATCGGATCATCCCTAAAATCTAATCATTTGTCCCGTATCCCATTCTAGACATTTCATGAAAATGAAATAAAAAATATTCCCATAGCTTTGTCTCTGTGGGTCTCAGACTCAGCCAATTGCAAGAAGGGTTTGGCGTGATTTTGTGCAAATAACGTCTTGTAAGTAAGTAATGTAGCGTCCCAACAGAAGCAAACTCCTTTTAAGCTTTATTGGTGACTTTAACATTCCCACAGCAGCCTTTATATCACCAGCTGTGCTAGGCTAACAACTAGCCACAACAACAACAAAACATTCTTATTATTCTTATTATTATTAAATTCTTATTATGCACTAATGACAGTTCTGGCAAGCAACGCTGCATTTGGGAATAGGAACGCCCGGAAGCATTAAACAGAGGGACAAGCGGTAGAAAATGGATGGATGGACGGCAGTAAAGTAAAGTGACAGGACTGTCATAATCTGTTGGTTGTGAACCCCAAGATGCAAAGATGGCAGGTGTAGGGCAGGAAAAAATGACTTTAGTAGGAAAGCCCTACTCAGTGGCCTAGTGGTTAGACTGTCCGCCCTGAGATCGGTAGGTTGTGAGTTCAAACCCCGGCCGAGTCATACCAAAGACTATAAAAATGGGACCCATTGGCACTCAGCATCAAGGGTTGGAATTGGGGGTTAAATCACCATAAATGATTCCGCACCGCTGCTGCCCACTGCTCCCCTCACCTCCCAAGGGGTGAACAAGGGGATGGGTCAAATGCAGAGGACAAATTTCACCACACTTAGTGTGTGTATGACAATCATTGGTACTTTAACTTTAACTTTAAACAGGAAACTAGGATAACAGGAGACAGCAAACAATCATCAAGCCCTGACTGGAGGGCGAGGCAGGCAAAAACAGCAGCCAGCTCATTGACAACAGGTGTGGCCAGGCTGCCAATCAGCAGCAGGTGAGGAGAAACAGCACTCAGGGAGCCAAGCAGGAAATGGAACCAAAATAAGAGCGCTGACAGGAAAATAAACACCAACCAAGGAAACACAACCCGACGTGAATGTGACAGATCGTCACAAGATCGCTGTGTTTTTAGTGAGACACAAAACTTGTTTATTAGACTTCATCGTCATTGGCCAAACTGCTTTGTGCTTTATATTGCTTGTAAAAAGTAATGATTCCATTATTTTGTTTTCATTATGTGGGGGGGTTCATGATAGAAAGTTATTACTTTGAAAAGCAAGTAATATGACAGTGTTTTTTTAATGTTTTGCAGTGTATAGTAATATAGTAATATATATATATATTTATACACATACAGTCTGTGTGTGTGTGTGTGTGTGTGTGTGTGTGTATATATATATATATATATATATATATAGAAATATATATATATATATATATATATATATATATATATATATATATATACAGTGTTGGGACTAACTGTAACGCCGTTAGTTTCGGCGGTAACTAGTAATCTAACGCGTTATTTTTTATATTCAGTAACTCAGTTACCGTTACTACATGATGCGTTACTGCGTTATTTTACGTTATTTTTTATGTAGTATCGGCTAGAAACTGAGGATCTGATCGTGTTTTATGGCAGCGAAGCAATGACATGCTTCTGAATCTTCCTCTGCGCTCTCTGTGTGTGTGTGTCTGGTGGGTGTGGGGAGGGGAGGGGAGGGGAGGGGGGTGCGCAATACAACGTAAACCGTTGGCCAACAAAAAAGTAACCACAGAACACTATACGACTATACGGTATAGTGTTCTGTGGTTACTTTTTGGTTGGCCAAGCGGACGTGACGACAGGCTGTCCCCACTCAGGTCTGCACGGACCGGGAGGGGGCGTGCCTTAAGTCCGGCTGGAAATCGAGAGAAATTTGGAGAATGGTTGTCCCGGGGAGAGGCACTGAAATTCGGGAGGGTTGGCAAGTATGAGATATTCTCACTTCTTTTCTTTTGTCGAGCACAAAGAAAATAACATTTTATTTAAATGTAAGTTGTGTCTTGGATCAAAGATCCCGTCTACTGCCCAAAACAACAATTCAAATCTGCCTGGTTAGGCTTTGTGTATGTCACGTGTGCCTTCCTTAGGTGGCAGGTTTACAGCTATGTTGTTGATTGATTGATTGATTGAAACTTTTATTAGTTGTCATGTCTGTATTATCATGTTTTGTTTTAAGTCATGTTTTGTTTAGTTTCTGTCTTTTCACTCCCTTGTCTGGTCACCATAGCAACCATTAGTTTTCACCTGTCACGTCACGCACCTGTTTCACGTTTTGAGTCACGCACCTGCTTTCACTAATCATGTCCATAGTATTTAAGTTCATTCATTTTCTGTTGTTCGTCCTGACGACCTCAACACATTTATGCTCTGTTCATGCCTGATACTTCTTTTCATGTCAATTCCTCAAGCCAAGTAAGTTTTTGTTCCATATCTATAGTCTTTTTGGTTTCATAGTTTGTTCTCCGCCATTGTGCATGTTTTTTGTTTGTACTTTTTGCTATAGTCTTTTGGTTTTATAGTTTATTCTCCGCCACTGTGCGCGCTTTCATTTATTCCTTTTTTTGATAATAATAAATCATGTACCTTCATTCCCGTCTCGCACGAGCCAACTTTCCGTTGCATCCTGGAAAAGCACACACCCCGGACCAAGTCATGACAGTAGGTCGTCAGCAGACCCGCTTTTCCGCACCTAAGTTGGCCGAGTTGGACATTTTGGACGAGGCTTCTTGGGCGGTCCTGTGCGCGATGGAGGAGGAAACTCTGCGCTACTCCTCCGTGGAGTACAGAGACTCCATTTGGTCCCAGGAATGCGGGGACGCAGCGCAGTGCCGGAAGCGCCGCTCCCGACGAAGGACTTCAGGAAGAACTTCCGCGAGCCAGCAGGACACGCCGCTCCCACAAGCCCCTCCCCCTCCGGGCGGAAGCAAGCAGCAGCCAGCCCGGCTTCGCCCGGATGACGTCAAAGACCAGGATTTTTTTTTTCTGAATTCTTTTTCTTTTGATTCCCCGCTCCCCAGGACTCAAGCCACACCCAAGACACAAAACAATTTTTTTTCACCCACTCAATCCCAGGTACAAAAAAGACAATTTGGACAATTTAATGGGGAGGTTTCTGCCCTCCTCCGCCCACCCCTACAGAGAGTTCCAGACCGCAGGGAGCGCGTCTGGTATCCGCCAATTGAGGGGGGGGGGGGGGGGCTAGGGCTGGGAATTGTTCAGGTGGGGTGGCTCAGCATCACCATGTCAAGCCACAGCCTCCCTCACGGCCGCCACCACCAGTCTTCCGACCTGTCAAGCCACAGCCTCCAGCACGACCGCCCTCACCAGTCTTCCGACCCGTCAAGCCACAGCCTCCAGCTAGACCACCTCCACCTGCACCAAGGCTAGCACCAGTAGCTGCACCACGGCTAGCGCCAAGGCTAGCACCAGAGCCACGGCTAGCACCTGTCGTTGCTTCACGGCTAGCACCAGTAGCTGCACCACGGCTAGCGCCAAGGCTAGCACCAGAGCCACGGCTAGCACCTGTCGCTGCACCAAGGCTAGCACCTGTCGCCGCACCAAGGCTAGCACCTGTCGCCGCACCAAGGCTAGCACCTGTCGCCGCACCAAGGCTAGCACCTGTCGCCGCACCAAGGCTAGCACCTGTCGCCGCACCAAGGCTAGCACCAGACCCTCCACGCCAAGACCAAGACCCTCCACGCCAAGACCAAAACCCTCCACGCCAAGACCCGCCACGCCAAGTCCAAGACCCTCCACGCCAAGTCCAAGACCCTCCACGCCAAGACCAAGACCAAGACCCTCGACGCCAAGACCCTCCACGCCAAGTCCAAGACCAAGACCCTCCACGCCAAGTCCCGCCAGTCGCAGCTCCACGACGCCAAGTGCCGCCAGTCGCAGCTCCACGACGCCAAGTGCCGCCAGTCGCAGCTCCACGACGCCAAGTGCCGCCAGTCGCAGCTCCACAACGCCAAGTGCTGCCATGCCAAGACCAAGACCAAGACCCGCCATGCCAAGACCAAGACCAAGACCCGCCATGCCAGGACCAAGACCCGCCATGCCAGGACCAAGACCCGCCATGCCAGGACCCGCCATGCCAAGACCCGCCATGCCAAGGCCAGGACCAAGACCCGCCATGCCAAGACCAAGACCCGCCATGCCAAGACCAAGACCCGCCATGCCAAGACCAAGACCCGCCATGCCAAGACCAAGACCCGCCATGCCAAGACCAAAACCCGCCATGCCAAGACCAAGACCCGCCATGCCAAGACCAAGACCCACGCCAAGACCAAGACCTATACCAGGACCCACGCCGAGCTTCGCCGCCTGGCTCACCACGCCAAGCCACGCCTGCCACGATGACGACGCGCCTGCCTCCTCGTCGGCCACGGATATGGCCGCTACCTGGTCGCCCGCCACGCCAAGTGCGCCCACCTCCCAGTCGGCCACGAATGTGGCCATTCCCTGGGCGCCCGCCTCGCCTGCTGCAGCGGCGTTCCACTCGCCGCCGCCACCTAACTCTGCCCCGGTGGATACGGGGACACGTTTGTCTGGCGACCCACCGCCATGTCCCCCTCCCGCCCTCCCATGACTTTTGTTAAGTTTTTTTTTCTTGGACATCTGGTATCTGTCCTTAAGGGAGGGGCTCTGTCATGTCTGTATTATCATGTTTTGTTTTAAGTCATGTTTTGTTTAGTTTCTGTCTTTTCACTCCCTTGTCTGGTCACCATAGCAACCATTAGTTTTCACCTGTCACGTCACGCACCTGTTTCACGTTTTGAGTCACGCAACTGCTTTCACTAATCATGTCCATAGTATTTAAGTTCATTCATTTTCTGTTGTTCGTCCTGACGACCTCAACACATTTATGCTCTGTTCATGCCTGATACTTCTTTTCATGTCAATTCCTCAAGCCAAGTAAGTTTTTGTTCCATATTTATAGTCTTTTTGGTTTCATAGTTTGTTCTCCGCCATTGTGCGTGTTTTTTGTTTGTACTTTTTGCTATAGTCTTTTGGTTTTATAGTTTATTCTCCGCCACTGTGCGCGCTTTCATTTATTCCTTTTTTTGATAATAATAAATCATGTACCTTCATTCCCGTCTCGCACGAGCCAACTTTCCGTTGCATCCTGGAAATGCACACACCCCGGACCAAGTCATGACATTAGTATGTTGCACAGTACAGTACATATTCCGTACAATTGACCACTAAATGGTAACACCCCAATAAGTTTTTCAACTTGCTTAAGTCGGGGTCCACTGATTCATGATACAGATATATACTATCAGATATATACTAACATCATAATACAGTTATCACACAAGATAATCATCAGGGTATATACATTGAATTATTTACAATCCGGGGTGTGGGATATGGAGGACGGGGGGGTTAGGTTTGGTTGGTATCAACACTTCTGTCATCAACAATCAGCATCAACAATTGCATCATCAGAGAAATGGACATTGAAACAGTGTAGGACTGACTTGGTAGGATATGTATAGCAAGTAGTGGACACAGAGAGAGAGATCAGAAAGTATAAGAACAAATGTCTACATTTGATTATTTACAATCCGAAGAGGTATTATGTGGAAGGGAGGGTGTTAGTTTAGGGTTGAAGTTGCCTGGAGATGTTCTTTTAGTGCGGTTTTCAAGGAGGATAGAGATGCCCTTTATTTTACACCTGTTGGGAGTGGATTCCATATTGAAGTGGCATAGAAAGAGAATGAGTTAAGACCTTTGTTAGTTTGAAATCTGGGTTTAACGTGGTTAGTGTTAGTGTTATTATGCTGTTTGTTACTTATGTATGTTATGTTGCAGCTATTTAAAATAGTTTTGTCAATTTGTTCTGGCCTGAAATAAATTGGCCCTTTGAAACATATCTTTGTCTTTGTGTGTTGTATGTAGAGCACATTGCTTAGCAGAGTTCAGTGATGCAAATGCATGTCAAGTTGATCAACAGATTGTATTATTCTCCAGTGCAATAACAGTACTGAAATGAAGGCTAAAAGGGCATTAATGGGAGCTTTAAAAACAAAAAGTAGAAGAAGTAACTAAATAGTTACTTTTCACAGTAACGCATTACTTTTTGGTGTAAGTAACTGAGTTAGTAACTGAGTTACTTTTGAAAAAAAGTAACTAGTAACTGTAACTAGTTACTGGTTTTCAGTAACTAACCCAACACTGTATATATATATATACATACATATATTTACTTGTACATACATATATATATATATATATATACATACACTGTATGTGTATATATATTTATATATATATACAATTTCCCGACTCATATGGAAACGGGGTTTGTATATACAAACTTAGTTATAGTGTAGCCTCCAAAAGAAGTCACACAAAGGCTGACACTATTTTTAATTTTCATTGCCAATCTTAGGTTACCAATAAAACATTTTTAATCAATATGTTGCCCATAATCATGCAACCCTAAGCTACTCCATATTTTTGTGAATGAATGTGCGCCTTTTGGTTATTGTACACTGGCGCGGAAGCTAACTGCTGCTTCAGGAGGTGCTGACTGCATAGCTGCCTCGCTGCGTCCGGCTGCACGGTCGATAGAGATTTGTTTATTTGGTTTGGTGAGTGTCGTCAGCTTTTTAAAACCGGATGTTTTAGGGCTAGTGTTACGAGGTTCGCAACTCGTCTTTTTCTTCTTCTTCTCCTTCATGACGGGGGCATGCAACATACTTGTAACTCAAATTATTGCTTGTAACTTAAAGAATAAAAACAGCAGAGAGACAGCTTTTATCTTAATTTACTCTTAAGTTGAGGTACCACTACTTGTTTTGTTGTTACTATTGACAAATGTCATGTTTTAGACTGGAAACAGTTAAGGAGAGGTATTACATATGTCTAACTTGTGTGCTGTTGTGTGCCTAGCTGCTGTGTGTGCTGCTAGTTCCTAGTAGCCTACAGCGGTGATTCTCAAAATGTGGAAAGTATGCAAGCTCCATCTAGTGGTACCCTAAAGAATCATTTAATTAACATTTATAAACACAATGTTAGTGTTCAAACTGTGTGTTATGTTACAGTGGCCACAATATTAAATGTACTTCTTAAATAAAACCTCTACCTTTTTGCAATGAACATTTAGGCGTTTTACCGTATTTACCGGACTATACGGCGCACTTAAAATCCTTTCATTTTCTCAAAAATCGACAGTGCGCCTTATAACCCAGTGCGCCTAATCCATCCATCCATTTTCTACCGCTTATTCCCTTTGGGGTCGCGGGGGGCGCTGGAGCCTATCTCAGCTACAATCGGGCGGAAGGCGGGGTACACCCTGGACAAGTCGCCACCTCATCGCAGGGCCAACACAGATAGACAGACAACATTCACACTCACATCCACACACTAGGGCCAATTTAGTGTTTCCAATCAACCTATCCCCAGGTGCATGTCTTTGGAAGTGGGAGGAAGCCGGAGTACCCGGAGGGAACCCACGCAGTCACGAGGAGAACATGCAAACTCCACACAGAAAGATCCCGAGCCTGGGATTGAAACCAAGACTACTCAGGACCTTCGTATTGTGAGGCAGATGCACTAACCCCTCTTCCACCGTGCTGCCCCAGTGCGCCTAATGTACGGCATAATACTGGTTGTGCTTACTGACCTCGAAGCAATTTTATTTGGTACATGGTGTAATGATAAGTGTGACCAGTAGATGGCAGTCATACATAATGTATACGTGTAGACTGCAATCTGATGGCAGTAAACAACACCAAAACTTTTAATGTTCCATTGAGAATATAGAACATTACACACGGCACTCAACAGTCTGTCAAAATGTTTTTAGTACAACTTAGGTAAGCTATGAAGCCGCACCGCTTGATGGATTGTCGGCGCATTAAACATACGAGTATTATTATGGTGCGTGTATAAGGACCGCAAAATGGCACCTATTGGCAGACATATTATCTGCCGTTTTGTTTCGCAATATTATGCAAAACCAATTTTTCTTACCTCCTGGTACCTGCTGATGTGTATTTGGTATCTGCATAAGTCCTGAAAATGAGTGTGCGGCCGCAATTGTAGTCCGTGTTGACGCCGCAGTCTATAAGCGTTTTCTTTTTCTCTACATTCTTATGTGACATTCATCTTCAGCTGTTGCCATTTCTAATATAAAGTAGCGTAAAGTTTTTACTTATCTGTCAATAGACTCGCTATGGATGCGCTAAAAACTACCGGTGTAGTGGGTATACATAATTCACCCACGGAACTTTAGTTATTAGACAGTTCCGGTCGGACGGTTTTTCACAGGACACATTTCCGGTGTTGATGTTGCATTATTGAGCCACAGATGAGAAGATGCTGCTCTGTAATTGAAGTAATGTCTGAATGTCAATAAAACAGTTAGCTCCATTTTTGGCACTTCTTCCACTCCCGTCCTTACATGCTACATGGCTACAACAAAGATGACGGGGAGAAGACAATGTTGAAGGTGAACCATTAAGGTAAGGCCGCCCACAAAACGGCGCATCCTGAAGAGACGCTAAGAATGCTACTTGAAAATGTTCTGTAAAACATAATCTATGCAACATTTTCACCAAAGAACCACCATTACATGTTATGTAGATCACGAGAAAAAAATCAAAATATGACCCCTTTAATGCGCCTTTTGTATGAAAAAAGACCTGAATAGAGCCCGCTCATCGGCAGTGCGCCCTTTAATCCGGTGCGCCCTATGGTCCAAAAAATACGGTACGTCACTGTATTTTAATTTTGGTCATTACAGTGGTACTTGGAAAACCAAGTGTTTTCTGAGGTGGTACTTGGTAAAAAACCACTGGTTTATAGAGTATAGCCTCCCATGGTTGACTTAATTTCATTAGTTCACAAAAATGCAAGAAAAGACCAACCTTGTGTGCTTATTAGAGGATATTTAGCTGTTCACTGCACTTAAAAAAGTGCTGCATTATTGCTTGAATTAAAGCTAATATCAGAGATTTTAGATGCAAGTGCAATGGAGGCCAGCCACTGTGGCTTAATCATATGTACGTTGGTGAATCCCCCTCCATGTCCACCTCAAGAGCAGTAATGGCTATTGGGTTGACCAGGCGGTTATCAATATCAGCTCAAGACACCCCCAACCAGAACAGTTCTATTCATCATTTTGATGATCATCATTTTATCATATTGTAATTATATGCATGTTCGAAAAAAAACTAACCATAACACAATAACGCCCGCATTTTTCAACAGTTTCAAACCATTCATTTAAAACATACAGGCTATCTATTTTCAATATTCCAAAAATTCCTGGTTTTCGTAAATTCCAAATTATTCTGCTCAAAGATGTTTCACATTTTCTAACCATTCCAGCTTTATAACATTGATGCTAACATTTTTTAAAAATCCATAAATGGCCACTTTTCCCATTGCTCCATATTTTCTATACATCATTTTAGTTCAGTTTCAACATTTACATGCAATTTCTACAGGAATAGCCTATTCTAGTATAATAGAAACTTTTGAGTCTGACAGCTCCCAACCAGGCTTTGACAAGCAGTAGGAACAGGCCTGGAGTGTAAAGACACTGTATTATTTTCAGGAAGCAGACTCAGACAATGACAGTTGTGCTCAAATCCATCACTTATATGTTTTTAAATGTTTATGATAACCAACCATTTGGATCTCCTCAAGATTCCATTGCATGTTATATTTAATCTGGTTGTCAGTTTTAATATATTTCATTTGATTATTTTGATTGATACCTGAACCTTCAGAGTGGCATCCACATATATCAGGAGCTCCTGACTGGAAGACTTCTATTTTTATTACGGAAATGTAGTTTGTAATTGCTTGACTGCTTAACAAAGGGCACATTCATCAGTCAGTCTCTACCTTGCTCCGTGACAGTCAAGATGGATGGTAGCAGCATCTTTGGTATTTTGTCTAAAGCATTCTTTATGTTCATGCGAAGACTCTTGTTCAGATTTGTTTTACTTTGAAAGTGTGTCACTTCCACATCTGGGTTATGTTATTAGTTTTGACTCCTATTACATTAAATAGTTTGAAATTGAATTTGATGCATTGATGGCTACTCTTAAATCCGTTTAACTCACGTTCTGATATTGTTATAGTCAATGTCCCCTGGCCCTGTTTACACTGCACACTAAATCTGATTTTTTTGCCCTCAAGTAACACCGATCAGATTTTTTTTACCAGTTTAAACGCTCCAAAGTGCTTCAAATCGGATCTTTTTGCATCAGATTCAGGCCACATCAGGAGGTAGTCCAAATCCAATTGGAATCTGATCTTTTCAAATGGGACTGCAGTCTAAATGCAATACGACCTGAATGCAACCCGTGTGTGACTTTTTCGTCAGCTTTGGGCAAACTACGTCATTCGTGTGCGCGGGGAAAGATTCAGACCGCCAGAGGAAGGGGATACTTCATCACTACATCCGGTTTTGGTGAGCCAAATTTTTGGTGCGTCAATCGTCAATAGCCAAATAATAGGCTACCGGGTATATGTAATTTATGAATATATATTTTTATTACGAAGAAATAGCGATTGTTGATGGACCGGAATTTATGCTGTTACCATGATCCGTTGCCCGAATCATGTTTTATTTTAGTTTGACTCCCTTAGTTTTGTTTTCAGCACCCCTAGGTGTGTGTTTCTTAGTTGCCATGGGTGCTGATTATTTTCACCTGCCTCTGATTAGTGTTCGGGACGCTCACCTGCTCCCGGGCACTAATCAGAGAGCTTTTATTCATGTCTTTCACCACACTCGGTCTGGCGGTCTTCTTTGCTTCACGCAACAGTTACGTTCGTATACCTTTTTGATTCCTGTTCTGAGCTTCGCCATAGCTTCCGCGCTATCGGCACGCTTTGGCTACATTTTGTGTATTCCTGACTGAGTTATGGAAAATAAATCATTTTCCGACCTGCACGCTGTCTCCTGAGTTCTGCCTGCATCTTGGGGAAACGACCAGCACATTAACATGCGACCCCACCGTAACAGCTAGAGCCTTTTGAAATAAAGCTAACGTGGATCCACGCTGATGTCTGTGCCTCTTCTACTTAACAGCCATAAAAATATTAGAACCCTCCCAAATATATTACACACATATATATATATATATATATATATATATATATATATATATATATATATATATATATATATATATATATATATATATCCATTCGTACATTTTATTACTTTTGTTTATTTTCACGTAAAAAAAAAAAAAAATTGAGTTGAGGGAACCGTATCTATGGTGGCGACTTTTATTTTATTTTGTAGTAGAAGTAGCAAATACGGTCAACTTATTTTGTTTTCAGTTTATCGAACTGCGCATGCAAGTAAAGTCGAGGCCACATTGGGGCCACATTGGGGCTTGTGCACCTTTACACTTTACACTGATAAAAATCAGTGGTGTAAACAGTCGGCCGGAAGAAAAAAATCGGATTTCGAAAAAAATCAGATTTGGGCCACTTTGGCCTGCAGTTGAAACGTAGTCATCATGGCCCCAAAGTTGTTTCTTAGTGACCGCAAAAAATTCTGAATGTAAGATTAGGCAGACATTAAAATTTTACAAGAACACAATTACAAAGTATTTGCTTTGTCAACTGTAACACAAATATTAGGCTGTTAGTTTTTAATTATATCTAACTGTTGAGCATATATGCATTGTTTGTACATTTAATTAAGTAATTAAAAAGTTAATATAATCAACACATGAAGGCCCCGGTATCTTTCCATTTTCTGTATTTGGTCTTTTGTGGTTTGGACACCCTTCTTTATAGTTGGAACGACAGCTTTGTTTTAATTAGTAAGTAGTAGTAGTATAGAAATTAGCACATGCTGATTTTACGACATTATAATTGACACTTAAAATATGCAAGAACATTTTCTGCCATTGTTGATATTACATCTTGGCGTACCGTATTTTTCGGACTATAAGGCGCACTTAAAATCCTTTCATTTTCTCAAAAATCGACAGTGCGCCTTGTAACCCAGTGCGCCTAATGTACGGCATAATTGTGGTTGTGTCCCGTCCTTGCACGCTACACCGCTACAACAAAAATGACGGGGAGAAGACGCTGTCGAAGGTGAGCCACGTAGGTAAGACCGCCCACAAAACGGCGCATACTGAAGAGACGCTCAGAAAGCTACTTGAAAATGGTCTGTAAAACATAATTAATTCAACACTTTCACCAAAGAACCACCATTACATCTAATGTAGACCACAAGATAGTGTTTTAAATTGAGAAAAAAATCATAATCTGCCCCCTTTAATGAGCCTTATAATCCAGTGCTGTCACGATGGGGTCGCATATTCATGCGGGATCGTTCCTTCAGTGCACAACACGGACACTCCGGACAAAGACGTGAAGGTAAGAAATGATTTAATTACATAAATCATAGGCAAACAGAAAACAATCAAAAGAAAAGCGTGCCGAACGCACGGGAAGCTAAGGCTAAACTTAGCACAGGACTCAGGAACATGAAAACAAAAACGTGAATGTAGCTTACCGCAAACAAGGAGCACAGGACGAGTGAACAGAAAGGCAGGCTTAAATAGTGTCAGTGATGGAAAACAGGTGCGCGTCGGGAACACAAGCGGCAGGTGAAAATAATAAGTAACCATGGTGACGAAACAAACTCACAGGTGCACAAGCAATAACTAAAGGAGTCCAAAACTAACCAAACATAACTAAACAAAACATGATCCGACCACGGATCATGACAGATCCCCCCTTAAGGACAGATTCTAGATGTCCTAAAAAACAAAACACATGCAGGGTCAAAAGTCACGGGAGGGCGGAGGGAGGACTTGGGGGTGGGTCGCCAGGCCAAGTGTCCCCGAATCCACCGAGGCAAAGTCAAGTTGCAGCGGCGAGTGGAACGACGATGCAGCCGGCGAGGCGGGCGCCCAGGGAATGGCCACATTGGTGGCCGACTGGGAGGTGGGCGCACTTGGCAAGGCGGACGACCAGGGAGCGGCCACATCCGTGGTCGACGGGGAGGTGGGTGCGTCGGCGCCGTCATGGCAGGCTTGGACGCAGCAGCAGACGAGTCAGGCGTGGACGCAGGTACAGGCGGCGAAGCTTGGCGTGGTGCAGGCACAGGCGGCGAAGCTTGGCGTGGTGCAGGCACAGGAGCTTGAGCCAGCCGAGGAGCAGGCACAGGAGCTTGAGCCAGCCGAGGAGCAGGCACAGGAGCTTGAGCCAGCCGAGGAGCAGGCACAGGAGCTTGAGCCAGCCGAGGAGCAGGAACAGGAGCTTGAGCCAGCCGAGGAGCAGGAACAGGAGCTTGAGCCAGCCGAGGAGCAGGAACAGGAGCTTGAGCCAGCCGAGGAGCAGGAACTGGAGCTGGTGCTAGCCGAGGAGCAGGAACTGGAGCTGGTGCTAGCCGAGGAGCAGGAACTGGAGCTGGTGCTAGCTGAGGAGCAGAAACTGGAGCTAGCCGAGGAGCAGGAACAGGAACAGGTGCTAGCCGAGGAACAGGAACTGGAGCTGGAGCTAGCCAAGGAACAG
Source organism: Nerophis lumbriciformis (assembly GCF_033978685.3). Classification (NCBI taxonomy): domain Eukaryota; kingdom Metazoa; phylum Chordata; class Actinopteri; order Syngnathiformes; family Syngnathidae; genus Nerophis; species Nerophis lumbriciformis. Next base: position 25,524,966 of record NC_084581.2, on the reverse strand, counting down.
GAACTGGAGTTAGCCGAGGAACAGGAACTGGAGCTAGCCGAGGAACAGGAACTGGAGCTGGTGCTAGCCGAGGAACAGGAACTGGAGCTGGTGCTAGCCGAGGAACAAGAACTGGAGCTGGTGCTAGCCGAGGAACAGGAACTGGAGATGGTGGCGTCTGCAAGCCCACCGGAGATAATGGTGGCGTCTGCAAGCCCACCGGAGATGATGGTGGCGTCTGCAAGCCCACCGGAGATGATGGTGGCGTCTGCAAGCCCACCGGAGATGATGGTGGCATCTGCAGGCCCACCGGAGATGATGGTGGCGTCTGCAAGCCCACCGGAGATGATGGTGGCGTCTGCAAGCCCACCGGAGATGATGGTGGCGTCTGCAAGCCCACCGGAGATGATGGTGGCGTCTGCAAGCCCACCCGGGCTGAGGTTAGCCATGAGCATGGCGGAGGCGGTCTAGCTGGGGGTTGCGGCTTGACATGCCGACGGACTGGTGGTGGAGGACGAGCTGGAGGTTGCGGCTTGGCAGGTCGAAAGACTGGTGGTGGGGGCCGGGATGGAGGTTGATGCCTGGCTGGGCGCAGCTGAGCAGCCCCACCAGCACAGCTCCCGGCCCCAGCCCCCCCCCCTCAAGGGGCGGATACCAGACGCGCTCCGGAACAGTCTTTAAGGGTGGGTGGCGGGCGGTAAGGAGGGGGGTAGAATTCTCCCCTTTAAATTGTCCAGAAAATCTTTTTTCCTCCCCCACCTGAGATTATGTGGGAGGACAGAGGGAAAAAGTCCTTGACGTGGGCGGGGCTAGAGTCCTTAGGGGCGGAGTCAGAGTCACTGGGGGCGGAGGTGATTGAAGTTGACAGAATCTATTTTCAGAAAAAGTGTCCTGATGGTACTTTATTTTTGGAAAAAAGTCTTTTGGAGATGGCTGATAAAGGGAGACAGACGGAAAAAAAAGAAAATCCTGATCATAGTCTTCCCTTGACGACGCCGGCGGAATGATGTCATCGCCGCGCGCCGTTTCAGTGACGTCCTCGGAAGTGGGCGGAGTGACGTCATTCAAAATGGATGGAGTTATGATGTTGTCAGAGCTACTGGTAATTTGGCTTGCAGCCCAATCTAAAAATTAAAATGAGTAACCGGATTACCAAACAACTGAGGGGAGGAAGACTGAGCTGTTTGTGGTGACTTGCTGTCCGGAGGAGGAGTTTGGGGGAGTGACGCATTTTGGCGGCGAAACGAAGCCTTTTTGGCTGGCTTCCGTCCTCGCCAGCGCGTCTCTATCTCCTCGAAGCCCGGGGCGAAGGAACTGTCAGCTGTGCTCCTTCTGTCACGATGGGGTCGCATATTCATGCGGGATCGTTCCTTCAGTGCACAACACGGACACTCCGGACAAAGACGTGAAGGTAAGAAATGATTTAATTACATAAATCATAGGCAAACAGAAAACAATCAAAAGAAAAGTGTGCCGAACGCACGGGAAGCTAAGGCTAAACTTAGCACAGGACTCAGGAACATGAAAACAAAAACGCGAATGTAGCTTACCGCAAACAAGGAGCACAGGACGAGTGAACAGAAAGGCAGGCTTAAATAGTGTCAGTGATGGAAAACAGGTGCGCGTCGGGAACACAAGCGGCAGGTGAAAATAATAAGTAACCATGGTGACGAAACAAACTCACAGGTGCACAAGCAATAACTAAAGGAGTCCAAAACTAACCAAACATAACTAAACAAAACATGATCCGACCACGGATCATGACAAGTGCGCCTTTTGTATGAAAAAAGACCTGAACAGACCCGCTCATCGGCAGTGAGCCTTTTAATCCGGTGCGCCCTATGGTCCGAAAAATACGGTATATGTATGTTAAAATATAGACATTAAGTTCTGTTTATTTAATGGCAGACTACACAAGATTGTGTGCTTTACTTTATATTAGATACTAAAATATTACACCATGTGTACACTTCAAAGTCCACAATTAAAAATTGGTTAATCCATTTGATGACTTTGTGTTCTCTGACCGGAATTTACATACACCAGTTTCAGAGTTTAATAGCCAAATCACAAATGTCTCCTCATTTTGTCCCTCAAGAAGAAGTACAAGAATGTTAGACAAAGATGTTTTTTGTTGTTGTTTCATTTTTCATTCAGCAAGGGTCAACACTGATTTATCAGTTGCAAAATTTTGTCATGAGTCAAATTCTGACAGTGTACATTTATGGGTAAAACAAAGGCACAAATGTCCTCCCACAAGGTCCCTCTATCTCTCCCTATCTATCTCTCTCTCTCTCTCTGTAAAAATGACTTTGACTTTGAAAATAGAATGAGCATTGCATGGGCTGCCTCCAGTGCAACACCAAACCTTACAAATGTACACAGAGAGCAGCAAGTAGAGAAAAGTGACATGTGCCGACACATACCATATAATATTAGGAAAAACATAGATGTTACTAATGTTACTGTTTTTTTTAAATATATGTATGACATTTTTGGGTTTTGTGTGGACTATGCAGCTTTTACCATGGAGACACTAGATAATTTACTGCACATTCATGTTATTACGGTCCTGCCTGTGGTGTTTAAATGCGTACATGGGAGAGAGGCTGCTATTACTGTCCTCAAAACGCAAAAGAAAATGCATACTTCAATGAGTTTTTTAAATATAGGAGATATGTTAATAATACAGTATATATTCTAAATGGAAGAAATTATTGTTATTCAAAAAATGCCAGCAGACACCAAAACGCATCAATTGAACTCGATGCCCTTTAACTCACCCAACGTGCAGCTATAAAATTTTAAAAGAATCTTGCTGTATAGACGATGTGTCTAATATTTTTTATTACTGACAGACCATGCCACTGGTTGACCGACACATTGCTTGTTCCTCGTCGGTCTGTGCAGCGTGAGCACCAATCCTGCAGTGGTCTGTGTAACTGTCAGTTTGCGCTTACTTTTCAGAGGTACTCGATAAAACGCTAAATAGTGATCGCAAAACAGTGATGACTGTTGATAAATCACATTGCATGTGCTATTTTGCTCACTTAACAGACGCAATCCACTTTGCACACGTTCAGTGGATCAGCTTTGTTTGTGGTATCAAGTTTACACGTGTTTTAGCTAGGAAAAACCCCGGTATACTGATGAAAGCCATGTTTATGTGTTATTTGCTGCAGGCCAACAAAAAACTGTACTGTGGACCAACAAAAAAGATAGCTGCATACCGCAAAGGGCCCCTTGGGCATACTTTGGACACCACTATGATGAGGAAGCTTTGTCTCAAAATGTGACCATACAGTATATATTTTTTTTTTAAAACATACTACCACAAGTGGAAAATACCATACTGAAGGCATAGGTAAATGATTTGTGATTGTGAAAAAATTAAAGCAACTCACGTTCACATGCATCTCCTCTCTGATGAAATCCTGCTTTGCATATGCATTTTCCAATGGGCACCAGCCATTCCCCCTCAGCGCTGCAGTGCATCTTGGGAAAGTTGTCCACCTCCTCCTCTGCGTCATTCACACATATTCCCTCAACCTCCACCAGGGAGGAGAACTCAGATCCTGTCACGGTGTCTGGGAATATAGCCAAGTTCTCTATGATGGACCAGCACTTCTTGTAATACACTTTGACAGACACCAGGGCAATGCACGCCCCAACATCTTGAAAGGCCAGGTAAAAGCCCTGTTTGGATAGGGGGCCAATTATTCGCACTTCAGTGTTGAGCTTCATCTTCCGTTCCCCCAAGTCGCCCTGAGTGAAGCTTTCATCAGCTGCAATGGTGTCGATTTTCACGTACTGGTTCTCTCGCATGCTCCGACCCAACTCTGAATCTGTTTCTTGATAATACAAGTTGAACGTCTCCTTGCAGCTGCCTACCACACCAGGTAGACTGTTACAATCCCTTAAGGTAAACTTGAGTTCCACAAAAATTCTTTGGGCCTTGCCCTTTTTAATCCAATTAGTTCGAAGCCAGTTATTCTGATTAGGTTCCATGACTTTGCACACCTGATATGTGCGAATGGGTGTATAATTTTCATCCACGCCGCTGATCTCTTCCCACTAGGAAAAAAAAAAGATGCATTCATAAATTTGTAAAGGAGAAAAGTCAAAAACACTAATTGCCGAGTGGAAACAGCAAAACTATAGTGTAGCTAATTGTGTAGAAATACATTCTATTTCTCTTATAGCTGAAAAACACCCTACTACAGGGGTGTCCAAAGTGTGGCTCACAGCTCGATTTGTTTTGCTAGGGCAGGGGTGTCGAACTTGTTTTCATGGAGGGCCACATAGCAGTCATGGCTGCCCTCTTGTAACAGTGAATGTAAGAATATAAAATATATATTGTTGTCTATGCATTTGGTTATTTGATTTTTCTACATACAAATTGATGGATAACTTGCTTTGAAATCGTAAGTCAAGGTGACAAGCAGATATTTAAGTATTTATTGTTAATTTTACAAACTATCATACGGTATATAATAGGGATGTCCCGATCCAGGTTTTTGCACTTCCGATCCGATACCGATGTTGTTTTTGCACTTCCGATCCGATACCGATACTGGCCGATACTGTATGTATTAAAGTTTAAAGTTATTTAGCCTACTTAGTTGTCAGATTCATGTTGAAAAGGGTTTTAGTACTCTTGATAACAACTAGCCAGCTGAATTAGGTGAGTTTGAATAATACACAATGGTTGGTAACAAGAAACTGACCTGTTTATTCAAGGATAAACACAAAATAGACAAAATTATACATGACAAACAGAAATGGCATCATTGAACTAGGGCTGGGCGATATGGCCTTTTTTTAATATCGCGATATTTTAAGGCAATATCGCGATACATGATATATATCTCGATATTTTGCCTTAGCCTTGAATGAACACTTGATGCATATAATCACAGCAGTATGATGATTCTATGTGTCTACATTAAAACATTCTTCTTCATACTGCATTAATATATGCTACTTTTAAACTTTCATGCAGAGAAGTGAAGTGAAGTGAATTATATTTATATAGCGCTTTTTCTCTAGTGACTCAAAGCGCTTTACATAGTGAAACCCATTATCTAAGTTACATTTAAACCAGAGAAGGAAATCACAACTAAAAAAATCACTATTTTTTTTCATATGGTGTTGATCTGGAAATGTTTGCCTCTGCATTTTGATGGTGTGGGCGTGTGGCACCGAATGGAGATGTTGACGTGCAGAGTTTCAAACACTATTCATTCACTAGCAGGGGACTTTTCCAAATGATGCTACATATTAGCAGTAATGCTACTTTTTATAGCAACGCTTTTGCTCTACACTTGACAAATTACGGTTGTCTGTTCGACATATTCCCACTTGAAGCCAACCGACCGCCAGACGATGGACCCCCTGCTGTTTTTTGGGGGAATTAATTCTTCCTTCATTCGTATAACCACTCACATGGCTGCGCTAGCATCACAGCTAACGTTAGCCATGCTGCTACCTCTCTGCTCCGCGAGGGCGTATACGTATGTGACGTATGACGTGACAGTATGTGACGTGTGTAAGAAGGTGCGCTTGCTGTCTGTGAGAAGGACAGACAAGAAAGAGTGAGGAGTCTGTCGTGTAATGCCAGCAACTAAAAGCAACTGCGTGAGAACGTATACTCCAATATCACCATATAGTCATTTTCTATATCGCACAGAGACAGCTGACATTTTTACCGGTAACTTTTAATTCACATGGCCGTCTTAACGGTTAGGTCACAGACCTGTGGATGTGTTGAAGGTGTGCTGGAAAATGCGGAACGGAAAGTAGGGAGCGGCAGAAAAGTGGAATGTATTATTTAAATCGGTGCGTTGGAAAACACGGACCGGCATTTTTTTAAAAACTGGATCTGGATCGGCATTTTCCCATGCCTTGCCGATACGCATTTTTTAGCAAATATCAGCGGCCGATCCGATCCAAATATCGGATCGGGACATCCCTAGTATATAATAATTAGGGGTGCTAAAAAAAATGTTTTTATCACTTTCGAATCCTGATTTTTTTTAGTAATTTTCAAATATCTGCTGCCCTCTGGGAAGCGCTACAGGTGCATTAAAACCAAAACAAACAGGCTAAAGAACAGCTTCTTCCCCAGGGCCATAACCATCCTGAACGGACTGCCCCATTGTCCCTCATAACTGCCTTCTCTTCGGTGCAATAACACATTCCACCAACCACCCTGTTTTTGTTTTGTTTTTTCATGTATATATTCATTTCACACCATATTCATTGCACTTCTACATTTTTTAAATTTTTATATATTTGCACATTGTTTTTCTAGCATGCACACATCGCACTGTATGGAATGGCCTCAATCTCGTTACCTTGTGTAATGACAATAAAGCTGATTCTGATTCTGATTCTGATATCAATTTTTCATTTTCTTTTGACCAATTAATTAAAAAAATAATAATTTTTAGGCCATCTCTATGCTTACTTGATGCACGTATGTGTCATACGTCAGCAACCAAAAGGAGGTTTTGTAACCTGGAAGCTGTTTGTTAAGGTGTTGTTATTATGATACCAAATAATACATTGCAAAAATCTGTTCAAATCGATAATCGTGTTGAATCAAGTATCGATTATAAATCAAATCCTCACCCCAAGAATCGGAATCGAATGGCAAAGTGCCCAAAGATTCACACCAATAACAATTGAATATTTGTATAGAAATCAAAGTTTAAAACATATGAAATGTCATGTATATATGTATAATTTTTTTCTGTCAAAATGGAAACAATGAAAACATTTAGTAAGAAATATGAAGTATCCACATTATTCCCCAGCTTACACGGGCCACATTAAATGACGTGTCGGGCCGGATCTGGCCCCCAGGCCTTGAGTTTGACACGTGTGTGCTAGGGAATAGTCTATACCAGTGATTCTTAAACTGTGGTATGCGGGCTCCATCTAGTGATACCTCAAAGAATCACTTGAATAAAGTCCAGTGTTTTATTTTTCTATATTCATACAAAGTGTTACTGTTCAAACTGTGAGTAATGTTACAGTGGTCAAAAATATTAAATATACTTGTTAAATTAAACCTCTGCCTTGTTTTTAATGAATACTTAAGCCTACCACGCTACTGTATTTTAATGTTGGTCATTATGGTGGTACTTGGAGAGACAATGGTTTGCTGACATGGTACGTAGTGAAAAATTATAAGTATTAAACAATATATCACATTAAATTACCAAATTAATGGGAGAATTGTCACACTCAAAGGGAATTTCTGTTATGGAAAATGCGGAATTCCGGGAAAACTGTGAATTTTTGGAATGCAGAAAAATACATAGCTTGAATGATTTAAATCAGCAGAGAATTTTGTTGCTGGAATAGTTTAAATCAGTTCAGAAATGTGAAAGTAGTAAGAATTCGTAATATCAATGGGCCCTTTTCCATCGCATTAACATTTTCAGGAACTATACTTAAAGTTCCCCCTGTGTTTCCCTCTTACCCCGGTTAATAAAGCGTCCTCTGTGTTTCCACCAAAATCTACCCGGGTAGATTTACTTCTTCAGGAACCTTTTGGAGTTAATCCTAGCTAGGTGGGACTTTTCAAAGCGACCAGGAACCTTTTCGGTGGATGGTTGTGCTGTCGAACGCTGATTGGTTGAGCACAGTTGGGGGCGTTGGCACACGACCGCCATTGGAATATACGCTGCGACTTGTTTATTTCTTATTTCTTGTGTATTTCTATTACAACAAACTTGACAACAGAGAGAAAGAAGAACGGAAGAGGCTTTCAAAATGCAGAAACTTTTGTGGGGCGTATTTGTGGTAAAGTATGCTGATCAGTGGAACTATTTTGGAGTGTTTTTACTAAGCTGTAGTCTTTAAACTATATGCAGTTTATTGTTGTTTATGAAATTTTACAAATTTAATTTCGTTACGCGAAGCTACGAGAAGGGGACAAACTCTTTTAAACGTATTTACAAACAAGTATGAAGCCGTATTCGAAGCAGCGACCTCAGCTGCTTACTACTCTGACTTTGTTGGAAAAAAAGGAGGCAGCACACAAATGTAATGAAGGTAAATTACATCAAATATTAACTATTTACTTTATTACATGTTGTAAAAGTGACACTCCATTTGTGTAGTTATTAGCCTCATCCCGAGTGAACAGACTGCTAATGCTAACAAGCTAACACTATAGCCGATGTGTTTGTGTTGTCGGCGTGAGATAAACGCTGACATTTATTATTTCTATAATGTTATTTACAGCTGAAATGGACCAAAAGGAATCACCTGACCTTCATGAATTCATAATTTACTGAAAGGAAAACTTTCTGACTGTTGGACATTGCGGACAAAAGCCTGACTTTTTATGAACATTTTGGTACACTTTATTTTATAAATCATATCGTTTTTTTGTATATTATTGCTTTGTATTTCAATGACTTACTTTTTAGTCAAGAACTGTGACCTAATATTGTCTGTTTATTTACATGATATAAGTATAGAAATATATTAAACCACTCTTCAATACGCCATCAGCCTGATTTGTAGAAACTACCCTGAACTATAAAATGCGGTGGAAACACAAACCACACACACAACCTAAATATCCAGGAACCAGAGGTTCCAGGAACCAAAGGTTCAGGTGGAAAAGGGCCTATAAAGAATTAGAGAATGTAAAATTACAGGAAAAGTGGGAATTTTTGGTTGAGTTTGGTGGCGCTTTTAACTGACGTTCTTCCGGTTACACACGTGTATACAAGCATTGCAAAGCAGTTACAATACCAACACAAATACAACCACACTGCCCCTGTATATTACATTTGTACGTACTCCTTTGTTAGTGTGTTCCAAAAGATTGCATGCTCTAAAATACCGTATTTTCCGGAACATAGGGCGCACTGGATTATAAGGCGCACTGCCGATGAGCGGGTTTAGTCAGGTCTATTTTCATACAAAAGGCACACCGGATTATAGGGCGCATTAAAGGGGTCTTTTTTTTTTTCACTTATTATTTGTAGTTTTAATTACTAAATACTGGTATCATATGTTGTATCTGCTGATGTAGTTCTGTTTTAGCTGTAAAATAAAAAATAAAAACGATACCAAGACCAATACCGATATACATCAAAATGTCTAATATCGGCATTAATAATCGGTCGATCTCTACTATTAATTATCCATACATCAATTTTCTACTGCTTGTCCCTCTGTAGGTTTATTTGTTACCCCAAATGTTTTCCAGATCACGTAAAACTATTTTATTTTCAGTCTTACAATACGATGGTCTACAAAAGAAAAATCTCAAGGAATGACTAGAAAGTTTGTTTAGGGATAAAATGTCAAAAGTCTGTCTTGTTGGCAACCTAAACTGTAGCAGATCGGACTGTATGAAAACACATATCTCCATTTTTTTTCATGAATTCAGGTAATATCTACCGTGTTAGATCAGAGTTGGATAAGTTTCAGTTTTGCACACATTTCTTTTAATTTAATAAATGTAATGAGAATGAACTCAACTGTTTCTTTTTACAAATGCACTGTTTGTAAAAGTTGCAAGTGATGAATGCTTATTCAGTGAAACGAAAAGAAATGTAAAACTGCATCGATATGCATTAATTAAAGATGTATCAATCATCGATTTTTAACCAAATCGTAACTCCTGAATCGTAATCGTACCCAAAGATTCCCAGCTCTAGTATTCATAGCAAAAATATATTATGAATATCCACACATACATGCAAATACATGAATAGATAATATTGGAATGATTGTAATTTCTGTGTTAGCATTAACTGTGTTTTAGTAGATTCATATTGCCACATTTTTTTAACCATTCCGACACCAAATATTCAGCTCATTCGTGCAGGACATCAACATAAGCTGAGTGTGTTTTATTCGTTTACTCAATTAATTGAACAGAATAATCAAAAGATTACTATATGCCACCGCTGCTGCCCACTGCTCCCCTCACCTCCCAGGGGGTGATCAAGGGTGATGGGTCAAATGCAGAGAATAATCTCGCCACACCTAGTGTGTGTGTGACAATCATTGGTACTTTAACTTTAACTTTAACTTTATTACTAAAATAATCGATAGCTGCAGCCCTACTCATTTAGTCTATCTATTGTTGGCATTTCAAACATTCTCAATTTTCCCAGTATTCTACATTATCTGTCCCAAAAATCCCCATTGAAATGAACGGCATTTTTCCACATTTCTCAACTCATTCAAACCATTACAATGTCAAAACATTCAGGCTAACAATTATCCAATTATCCACATTCCCAGCATTTTGGTTTAGTTTCAGCTCGACAGGATTCACAGACCATTTCTTCGCCTAGTTTTCAGCATTACAAGTATCACATTTTCATCGTCACATTGTGCCTTTCTGTGCTTTCTTTAAATTTTTTTGCTTTTCTAGTTTAGTTATTTTCTTCAATTGTATTAAAAACCAAACTGCAGGCACAAATGAACCCGCAATGATTGTAATTGCTCTGTTAATGTAACAATTAACTTCACCATTTGACTTACAATATATAGAAAAGGTGTTTAATCCCTTGTATTTGTGCAACAATAGCAGCAGGCATTCGGCACACTTACCCCAATAGGTGGATAGGAAATCCACTCCAGCTCCGTCTGCTGTGCTTTGGAGTCCAATAGAACCACTAGGAACAGGAAACCGAAGGCAGGTGGTTACATTTCACCAGGGGCAACCTATCATGCCATAATTCTATAGCATCTCTTAGCTGTGACCTAATTACTAGCAGCAGGAGCAATGGTGATGAATATCAAATACTATCATCATGAGCTGAACAAGAAAGACCTTACAAGAGATGATGTACATCTCTTGTAAGGTCTGTCTAGATAGATTGAAAGATGATTACATGGCTAGATAGATGGATCTGATAGATAAATTCTACTTTTCCCCCAAATCCCACATTTTCAATTGCAGTGCCACTTCATTGTTCACTTACTGTGGTACATTGAGTACATTAAGATTTAAGTACCCATTTTTTTTTCATGGTAAAACTATGTTGGTTTTAGAGTGTATGATGTGCTTTAAGAGCATAGGAAGTGGTTATCAGTGGATAAGAAAGCTGTGTGGAGGGCTTATAAAGATGTTAAATGCATATAATATTCCTAACACGTTTTAAATAAATAGTGTTGCTACTTTACGGAAATTTACCTACCGGGGCGCGTCTGTAACATGATCCCCATGATAATCAAGGGAACACTGTACACGAAATCTCTTTGATCTTTGGAATTCTTACTACTTGCACATTTCTTAACTAATATGCCTACATTTCGGCTCACTGAAAACCCGGGTTGCACCAAATAATTTAGTTAATGAGAAAAAAGCTTTGATTTTTACCATGTTGCTTTGATTCATCGTTAAATGAGTGTAGCTCATACAAATGAATCAAATCTGGACCTCATGGAGTACACAGAACTGGGAATATGCAGACATCGTTTTCTTACAACGGCTGCAAGTGGTGTGGGGGTGCTGTGATTTCTGCTGCGACAAACAGCAGAGTATTATTAATGCACACATTGTATAAATGCAATTTCAATGTTGATGATGTGTATTTATTTGAAAAAACAATGAAGGCAATGGTAAGCAAAACACATGTTTTTTCAACTATTTTCCCTATCATTCCATTCAGACTATCTATTTTTGTCTTACAAAAATGTGCAATTTTCCCAGGATTCTACATCAGTGATTCTTAAACTGTGGTTTGTGTACCACTCTTGGCATGTGGGCTCCATCTAGTCGTACAACAAAAAATCACTTAATCATCGTACAGTACCGTATACAGATTAGCAGGTACCAGAAGGTAAGAAAAGTTGCTTTTGCATTGCGAAACAAAATGCCAGAAGATAGAGAAAAATAAGAAGCTTATCGACTACAGTGTCAGTACAGACTACAATGGCGGAGGCGCGAACATTTTCAGGACTTATGCAGATCCCAAATACACATCAGCAGGTACCAGAAGGTAAGAAAAGTTGCTTTTGCAAAATATTGCAAAACATTACGCCAGATAATATGTCTTACCTTATACACACACCATAATAATACTCGTATGTTGAAGCACAGTACAAGCGGAGCGGCTTAATAGTTTACCAAAGTCGTACTAAAACATTTTGATAGATTTTTGAGCGCCGTGTGTAATGTTGTATATTTTCAATGGAACATATACAATTTTCGTATTGTTTACTTGAGTCATATTGCAGTCTATACGTATCTCTTATTTGTGACTGCCATCTACTGGTCACACTTATCGTTTCACCATGTACCAAATAAAATAGCTCTGAGGTTGGTAAGCACAACCAAAATGATTCTGTACATTAGTGTTCTAAGGTGCACTGTCGAGTTTTGAGAAAATGAAAGGATTTTAGGTGACCCTTATTTTTCGAAAAAAATATGTATTTTATTTTCCTGAATTCAAACACAGTGTTACTGTTCAAACTGTGTGTAATGTTAAAGTGGCCAATAATAAGTATAATTGTTAAACAAAACCTCTGCCTTGTGTTTTAATGAATACGTAGACCTACTACGGTACTGTATTTTAATGTCGATGATTATGGTGGTACTTGGAAAGCCAAGTGTTGTTCTACATTATCTGTCCTATAAGTTCCCACTGAAATGAATGGCAGTGGCAGAATTAAAACATTCAGGCAAACAATTTTCTATGTTCCCAATATTTACACATCCACATTTTCCGAAAACAGCATTTCAATTTAGTTTCAGCTTGACAGAATTCAGATGCCAAATCTTGAAAAATGGTCTTCCGGAGCATTGTAAGTTTCGTACTTTTCCTCCGTATGTTACATCTACATTTTTGCTTTTTAATCCTTAGTCCTTTTGATTAATTGTAGTATAAGCCACACTGCAGGCACATTTTAAACACCAACGTTGAGATCCGAATCTATTATCTACTTTACAGGTGTCAAACTCAAGGCCCAGGGGCCAGTTCTGGCCCGCCACATCATTGTATGTGGCCCGCGAAAGCCTGGAAAAAATGGGTTTCCCAATAAAATACTTTTTACTAAATGCATTCGTTATTTCAAGTTTAACAGAAAAAAAAATGTAAACTTTGATATTATCTGATCATGCCAATTGTATTATCCATCCATCCATCCATCTTCTTCCGCTTATTCGAGGTCGGGTCGCGGGGGCAGCAGCCTAAGCAGGGAAGCCCAGACTTCCCTCTCCCCAGCCACTTTGTCCAGCTCTTCCTGTGGGACCCCGAGGCGTTCCCAGGCCAGCCGGGAGACATAGTCTTCCCAACGTGTCCTGGGTCTTCCCCGCGGCCTCCTACCGGTCGGACGTGCCCTAAACACCTCCCTAGGGAGGCGTTCGGGTGGCATCCTGACCAGATGCCCTCTCGATGTGGAGGAGCAGCGACTTTACTTTGAGCTCCTCCCGGATGGCCAATTGTATTATTATATACTATATTGCAAAACTATTTTTGTGAGATAAAAACAAATCTTTAAATATCTGCTCGTCACATTTATTTATGGTTTTAAAGCAATTTATACATAAAATAAATCAAATAATCAAATGCATATACATTTCGATTAATCGTGATTAATCACAGGTTATTACCCGCTTGCGTAATGTCAATTAATTTTTAAAAAGCAGCCATTACTGCGATGTGGCCCTCAATGAAAATGAGTTTGACACCCCTGATCTACTTAATGTAAAAAATTAGGAGTTATGGTGTGAATAAAATATCAGTTAAAGACATGGAGAAGGGGTAGGAATAAAAATATAAACTCGGTTTCTTCCTACTGCTTTTCAGATATGTTGAAAAGTTCAAATGTAACCACATAATGTTTCTTCATGTAACAAATAATCCTCCTTCAAGTGATGCCATATTTAAAATACTCTAACAACCTTGCTTTAATCACGCGTGTACATTCACGCGTCCTTACGTCAAACAACTGATGTTGAGGCAGGAATTCGTATTTGCAGTAACGACAAATGACCGACAGTTGTCCTCGAGTGGATAACGCTGACATTCCCACGCACCGACCTTCTTGCACATGACTCACATAAAAAGATCCACGTTCGAATGGAACCGGAAAGAGGTGAAACAAACACGGACAACATGACGCGTTCTGTTGGTTTTGCCGCGATTATGGCAACTTTGGAACTTACCTTCCTTCGCATTGTGTGCATCCCCGAAGTCCACGAGAGAGCACAAATGAAGGTACAAGGCTATCTCCACACACGACAGGAACACGGAGAGCATGCTGCAGCCTCGCTGTCGACCTAAAGCAAGTCACTCGTTATCCCGCCGTCCACTGTGCTTCCCACAGAGGACACGGAACCCACTAAACGGTCCAAATTGTGTTGTCCCCCCCGCAAAAATAGTCTGTTGCCACTGGGAGGAGACAGCCGCTAAGGCGGTGTCAGTCAAATAGACAGACGGTGGACTTGTCCAATTGTGGCGGTGGATTTTGGAGAAAGTGGCGTGGGCGTGGGCAGCATAAACGGATTTAAACTGAGATGTAGTTTGGTTTTTCCGAATAGCTAGGGAATACCGTCACGTGGACAGTTTGGTTTGCGGCTCTCTTTCTCTCGCTTTCTCTCTCTCTCTATCTCTCTCCTCTTCCTCTCACACACACATTTTTATATTGCACCCTATACCTGCAGAACGCAAGTCCTCAGTCCCATTTTTGACCCATTTAACATTAACTTGTATGGATGGAGCATTCTACATTGCAGGAGTCTCACACTATACACATAACAGAGGAAATTTAGAAAACACAAATAAAAAGACTAAATTAAATAAATAAATACAGGATATACAAAAATAAATCTGAAAAGAAAGTCTAATCCAGTGGTTCGCAAATGGGGGTACGCGTACCCCTGGGGGTACTTGAAGGTATGCCAAGGGGTATGTGAGATTTGTGGCTGCATGCCCTGTCTGCGCCAGGAGCAAGGCTTCCCATCAGGCTACCAGGGGTTGCTGCAGCCTCTTCCCATCCCCTCTCGTCCATGGTCGCACATTACTCTGGACTTTGTCACAGGTCTACCCATCTCCAGGGGGTTTTCTGTCATCCTCACCATTGTAGACAGATTCTCTAAATTCACACACTTTGTCCCCCTTCGTAGACTTCCCTTTTCCCTGGAAATCGCCAAACTTCTGGTCACCCATGTGGTTCGCCTTCACAGGATCCCAATGGATGTGGTGTCAGACAGAGGTCCTCAATTTTCATCTGCTACATGGAGATCATTCTGCAACCTGTTGGGGGCCACCATCAGTATGTCATCAGGATACCACCCGCAATCTTATGGACAATCTGAAAGAGCCAACCAGGATTTAGGGGCAGCCTTGAGATGTGTTTGTCACCAACATCCATCATTGTGGTCCACCTATCTCCCTCGGGTGGAGTATGCCCGTAACCCTCTCGTTTGTTCACCACCCTTTTCATGTGGTGCATGGATTCCAACCTCCTATATTTTCCTCTCAGGAAGTAGAGTCTGCAGTCCTTTCCGTGACTGCCTTCCTGCGCCGGGTGCACCGTTTGTGGCATGATACCCGTGCCGCCCTGTCTCGCACTGCCAGACGAAACCAAACCATGGCAAATCGTCATTGCAGACCAGCCCCAGACTACAAACTCGGCCAGAAGGTTTGGCTATCATCCAAAGGTATTACACTGCTAGGAGAGTCGAAGAAACTGGCACCGAGATTCATTGGACTATACGAGGTGAAGCGGATGATTACTCTCGTCACAGCTTGACTCAAGGTACCCAAGTCTTTCCCGCCTGAAGCCTGTCGAGTGGAGCGACCTTAGCCCTCCATCAGTGTCTCCCCCAGCTCCTCTGCAGGTGGAGGGTCATCCGGCCTTCAGAGTCAACACCATCCTGGTTGCCAGGAGGCAAGGAAGGGGAGTGCAGTTTCTGATCGACTGGAAGGGTTACCCCCCAGAGGATCGCTCCTGGATCTCATGTTCCCTTATCATCGATAAAACACTAATTACCTATATACATCACAGATTTCCTGAAAAAACAGGAAGTCTGCCAGGTGCCGTTCCTTGATTAAGGGGGGGATACCGCCACCTTGTGGTTTGTATTCAGTTTTCCTTTGTTGGTGCAGTTGACCTTGTTTGTTCACTTCATTTCTCCTTCCCCTTGGAGTTCCTGTGTTCCCATTGTGAGCGGAGTTGTGAGACATGCACAGCTGCTCCCAATTTACCCGGGTGCTATTTACGCAGCATCTTGGCAGCTAGATGGCACTCTGTGATTCCACTCCTTGGCTCTCCACACCTGATGACTTCCATGCTTTGTGTTTTTGCTGCTTGTGATCCTGGCCACTCCTGGTGCCAACCAACATGGTGTCTATGTCGGAGGTAGCACGTCTTGCAACTCCGACCCAAGTTTGTTTTATGTTTATATATACTAGTTTTTGTTTTCTCCACGGTGCACATTTTGTGTTCTCCTCTTTGCACCATTGCCTTTTGTTCCCTCCTTTGAGGAGCGCCTTTTGTGAGTACGCAACTCTAGTAAAAGAACTGTTCGGCTCACCTTCTGTCTGCATCCTTGGGTTCCTCTCAAATTGTGTTATACAGAATTGTGACACCGGCGACATTACTCTGGAATGCCCTACCGGTAACAGTTAGAGATGCTACCTCAGTAGAAGCATTTAAGTCCCATTTTAAAACACATTTGTATACTCTAGCCCAGAGGTGTCAAACTCAAATACAGAGTGGGCCAAAATTTAAAAGTGAACAAAGCCGCGGGCCAAGGTTGAACAAATTAACCTTTTAATATCTAAACAAGTTTTGCATTGAATATTGAACAAGCAAGGCTTATATAACTTTATAGTGACACGCAAAATCGAGTTTCAAATAATAATAATAATAATAATAATAATAATTAAAAAATATCAATGGCATATCAAATACAATTTAAACAAAAATGTAATGCCTCTTTTCTATTTGCAGCCTTCGAGGTAAATATCAACATGAACTTTTTCCACAGGCTAATAAATTAGAAAATAAAATAACAATGAATAAACCAACCATTCAGGACTTTAAACTGCTCAGTTTGCAACACACTGATCTAATCTGATGTGCCCAAGCCAGATACCTGCCATCTTTTCTTGGATGCTAGTTCATTAATGTCGGGGCTCAAGCTTTATGCTGAGGCATCTTTCATTATCAAGCGAAGTTGTTCATCAGTCATTATATCTCGTCCACCCGGACCACAGTCTTGGGGGCGTGCTTTAAAGGCACTGCGTTTATCGTCCTCTACGAGCTGTCGTCACGACTGCTTTTCATCCATTCTAACAACGTGCTGGCCTGATCACAAAATATGCGCGACTTCAGCACGCACGCACACGTAAATGCAAGCATACTTGGCCAACAGCGATACAGGTTACACTGACGGTGCCCATACAAATAACTTTAACACTGTTAGAAATATGCGCCACACTGTGAATCCACACCATAAACACAACAAAACCAATACCCAGAATCCCATGCAGCTGTAACTCTTCCGGGCTGCAATATACACCCCCGCTACCACCAAACCGCCCCCCCCCCGTGCGTCGGTTGAGGTGGGCGGGGTTGTGGGGGCGGGGTTTGGTGGTAGCGGGGGTGTATATTGCAGCCCAGAAGAGTTAGGACTGCATGGGATTCTGGGTATTTGTTTTGTTGTGTTTATGTTGTGTCACGGTGCGGATGTTCTCCCGAAATGTGTTTGTCATTCTTGTTTGGTGTGGGTTCACAGTGTGGCGCATATTTCTAACAGTGTTAAAGTTATTTATACGAGTACCGTCAGTGTAACCTGTATCTCTGTTGATTAAGTATGATTTGCATTCACGTGTGTGTGCGTGCTGAAGCCGCACATATTATGTGACTGGGCCAGCATTCGCTGGACTGGGTGAAAAGCGGATGTGACGATTTTTGGGAGGGGTTGGCAAGTATGAGAATTAGCGGTGAATGCGGTGTTACGCCGGCACCGCCGCTGTATATAATCGGCGGGCCAGCTCTAGTGTTATTTTGATATCGCCTCAAAGGCCAAATTTGGCCCGCGGGCCAGAGTTTGACACCCATGCTCTAGCCTGTAAATACACCCCTATTTAGACCAGTTGATCTGCCGTCTCTCTTTTCTGCTCTGCCCCCCCTCTCCTGTGTGGAGAGGTTACCAGGGAGCAACGGATCAGCTTCCAAGGAGGAGGCGCTTGCTGTTCCAAGTTGGGACTGGGGCACAGAATGCATCAGTTGGTGACGTCTCTGCGCTGCTGACTCATCTGCACACAAGATGATCCCCTGCTGTTCCCACTATGGACTGAACTCTCACATTATGAAGTCGGGCACGTGGACCACTCAGTTGGTGACGTCTCGGTGCTCCGACGTGTCTACATGCAGAAGCATCCCGTGCTGGCCCCACTATGGACTGGACCCTCACGCTATTAACCATATCCACTCGGCATCAACTGCACCAGTCGGGGGGGGTGGATCTGAGCCAAGGATGACCTTATGGCTTGTGCAGTCCTTTGAGACATTTGCGACATTTGAGACATACCTATACAGGTAAAAGCCAGTAAAAAAACTTGATTTATTTCAGTAATTGCATTCAAAAGGTGTAACTTGTACATTATATTTATTCATTGCACACAGACTGATGCATTCAAATGTTTATTTCATTTAATTTTGATGATTTGAAGTGGCAACAAATGAAAATCCAAAATTCCGTGTGTCACAAAATTAGAATATTTTGTAAGGGTTAAATTTTGAAGACACCTGGTGCCACAAACTAATCAGCTGATTAACTCAAAACACCTGCAAAGGGCTTTAAATGGTCTCTTAGTCCAGTTCTGAAGCCTACACAAACATGGGGAAGACTTCAGATTTGACAGCTGTCCAAAAGGCAACCATCGACACATTGCACAAGGAGGGAAAGACACAAAAGGTTATTGCTGAAGAGGCTGGCTGTTCTCAGAGCTCTGTGTCCAAACACATTAATGGAGAGGCAAAGGGAAGGAAAAACTGTGGTCAGAAAAAGTGTACAAGCGATAGGGATCACCGCGCCCTGGTCAAAATTGTGGAAAAAAAAAACATTCAAAAATGTGGGGGAGATTCAGAAGGAGTGGACAGCTGCTGGAGTCAGTGCTTCAAGATCCACCACCAAGAGACGCTTGAAAGACATGGGTTTCAACTGCCGCATACCTCGTGTCAAGCCACTGTTGACCAAGAAACAGCGCGCAAAGCGTCTCACCTGGGCTAAGGAAAAAAAGAGCTGGACTGCTGCTGAGTGGTCCAAAGTCATGTTTTCTGACGAAAGCAAATTTTGCATTTCCATTGGAAATCGAGGTCCCAGAGTCTGGAGGAAGACAGGAGAGGCACAGAATCCACGTTGCCTGAAGTCTAGTGTAAAGTTTCCACCATCAGTGATGGTTTGGGGTGCCATGTCATCTGCTGGTGTCGGTCCACTCTGTTTCCTGAGATCCAGGGTCAACGCAGCCGTCTACCAGCAAGTTTTAGAGCACTTCATGCTTCCTGCTGCTGACCTGCTCTATGGAGATGGAGATTTCAAGTTCCAACAGGACTTGGCGCCTGCACACAGCGCAAAATCTACCCGTGCCTGGTTTACGGACCATGGTATTTCTGTTCTAAATTGGCCCGCCAACTCCCCTGACCTTAGCCCCATAGAAAATCTGTGGGGTATTGTGAAAAGGAAGATGCAGAATGCCAGACCCAAAAATGCAGAAGAGTTGAAGGCCACTATCAGAGCAACCTGGGCTCTCATAACACCTGAGCAGTGCCAGAAACTCATCGACTCCATGCCACGCCGCATTAACGCAGTAATTGAGGCAAAAGGAGCTCCAACCAAGTATTGAGTATTGTACATGCTCATATTTTTCATTTTCATACTTTTCAGTTGGCCAACATTTCTAAAAATCCCTTTTTTGTATTAGCCTTAAGTAATATTCTAATTTTGTGACACATGGAATTTTGGATTTTCATTTGTTGCCACTTCAAATCATCAAAATTAAATGAAATAAACATTTGAATGCATCAGTCTGTGTGCAATGAATAAATATAATGTACAAGTTACACCTTTTGAATGCAATTACTGAAATAAATCAAGTTTTTCAAAATATTCTAATTTACTGGCTTTTACCTGTATAGACCTTAGGTCTATATAGGTACATTTCTATTGATAAACCAGGGCTTTTTGTTGTTGAATGTGCAGAAAGTCCTGGTCTGCACACACGTGTACCTCCCTGCTGACACTCAGCATCAAGGGTTGGAATTGTGGGTTGAATCACCAAAAATGATTCCCGGGCGCAGCCACCGCTGATGCTCACTGCTCCTCTCACCTCCCAGGGGATGCTCAAGCGTGATGGGTCAAATGCAGAGAATAATTTCGCCACACCTAGTGTGTGTGTGACAATCATTGGTACTTGAACTTTTTTTTAAGAGAAGATGATGTATGATGTCACAGTGTCAGTGAGTTTTTCAAGATTTTCGGATCCAACTTCAAAGACACTCCAATCAACACAATCAAAGCAAGCCTGTAACTGCTACTTTGATTCCTTTGACCATGGCTTTACAGTCTTTACTATAGGCTTTAGCAGTTTTCCACTTCTGCCTGTAGGTCGGGATGAGGTGAGTTATACAGTGATCAGTGAGTTCCAAAGCTGCACGGGGAACAGAGTGATGGGAAGCCTTGATTACTGTGTGGCCGTGGCCCAGTGTGTTAGCTCCCCTGGGGGGGGCACTGGAATTGGCTGTGTTAACATCCCCCAGAATGATGAGAAGGGAGTCAGGATGCTTTTTCTCTATGTCTGCAATATGGTCAGCCAGGTGATGTAATCCCTCTGTTACGCAGACCTGAAGTGGGATGTAAACAACGACCATAACAAACAAGAATAACCTCAGTGGTGAATAAACCTGTTAACAGTTTATTAAAAACAACTCCAGATGTGAACACTGTGACATCTGTGTTCCAACCTTCATTATTGTAGAAGCATACTCCGCCTCCCCTCGTCTTTACAGACAGCTCTTTTACGTGATCCGCCCTGAAGAGCTGAATAAATAATCAGTGGAGTTCACATGAATAGATAGTTATCAATAAATTGTGGCATACACAATTCAATGATTATGTGATGAATTATATATTATGCCTCATATTTAAAAAAAAATCATGATGAAAATGGATGAATGGATGGATGTTTATTCGGAAGCATCTTCCTTTTACTTTGTAAACACTTTAGCCTAGTTTTGCGTTCAGGGCATTTGCATTAAACAAAGAGAGCACAGTTTACGAAGTCAAATTCCTTGTGTGTTAAATATACTTGGCGAAAAAATCAAATTCTGATTCTGAAAAAAATAAAAACAGGACTAAACTAATTTGGTTTAAAAGGGTCATACATATTATGATTTTTTTTTACAATTATAACACTTCCTTGTGGTCTACGTAACATGTAATGATGGTTCTTTGGTCAAAACTTTTACAGACCGTTTTCAACCCGCTTTCTTGCCGTCTCTTCAAGATGCGTCGTTATGTTTGCAGTCTTACTGTATATATATATGCCTCAATTTTGACTGTGTTTTCTCCCTATCAGCCATGTTGTAGTTTTTAGCGTTTCCATATGGAGTCTACTGACGGATATAGGTTTAAACTAGGGTTTTACAGTGTACCGGTACTAATATAGTATCGCAGTACTAATCAATCAATCAATCTTTATTTATATAGCCCTAAATCACAAGTGTCTCAAAGGGCTGCACAAGCCACAACGACATCCTCGGTACAAAGCCCACATAAGGGCAAGGAAAAACTCACCCCAGTGGGACGTCGATGTGAATGACTATGAGAAACCTTGGAGAGGACTGCATATGTGGGTAAACCCCCCCCCCTCTAGGGGGGGGGGGGTTAATGAATCAAAAACGGTTCTATACTCTGTTTGAAAAGTACCGGTTCTGTCTATCTGTGTTGACCCTGCATTGAGGTGGCGACTTGTCAATAATGCAGCTGAGATAGGCTCCAGTACCCCCAGCAACCCTGAAAGGCACAAGCGGTAGGAAAGGGATGGATGGATGGGTTCCCAATTTTTATTTTTTTATTTTTTTTAACAGGCATGACGGAGCGCCGCAATGTCATTACATTGCTGGGTTTATGAGCAGAGGAGCATGGTCGGCAGTGCATAATCACAGAGTACTTACAAGCAGACACAGTGTGTAGACCGGAAAGGGAGAATGGATGCATTTTGGCTTATAAACCAATGATAAAGGTGAAGCTATAACACTGTAATGCCCTCAGGAAGAGGTGCTTTATGATATGGCTAGCTAGTTAGCAGCGAACATCCATCCGCAGTCGGCAGTGTTTGAGCTTCTTCTAAATCACTAATCTTCGCCTCCATGGTGACAAAAAAGGTACGTTTCTTACAACTATCATCCCTGCAGGACAAGGAATAGCTAAAGGAGGATACAACAGCTCACCAGCGTCTCCGCTAACAAAAGCTAGCGCGCCTGAATGTAAACAAATGCCATGGGTGGCTCTACACCTGACATCCACTGTAATGATACCAAGTACAATAGCGTACATAGTGGATACTAAGATGAATACATTTATATTTTTTATCGTCACAAAATATTTTTTCCTTTTTTTAAAATTCATATTATGTTTATAAACTCAGTAACTACATCCTTGGACACATGAGGACTTTGAATATGACCAATGTATGATCCTGGAACTACTTGATATTGGATCGATACTTAGATTTGTGGTATCATCCAAAGCTAATGTAAAGTATCCAAACAACAGAAGAATAAGTGATTATTACATTTGAACAGAAGTGTAGATAGAACATGATGAAATGGAAAATAACCAGATATTAACAGTAAATGAACAAGTGGATTAATAATCAATTTTTACAGGTTGTCATTTATAATTTTGACAAAATAATAGAATGAAAAATGACATAATATGTTACTGCATACATCAGCAGACAAATTAATAGCCTTTGTTTGTTTACTTACCACTAAAAGACAAGTTGTCTAGTATGTTCACTATTTTACTTAAGGCCAAAATTGTTCTTCGATTGCAATACAAAACATATGTTTAATGTACCCTAAGATTGTTTGTTAAAATAAAGCCAAGGATGCCATTCTTTTGTGTTACCCTTAAATTAGAAAAGTATCGAAATATATTTTGGTACCTGTACCAAAATATTGGTATCGGGACAATCGTAGTTTGAACTAAACGGTATTAGAAATGGCAACAGTGTCATGTGTGGATCATGTTTTGTTTAAGTTATGTTCTGTTTGGGTTTTGGACTCTTTTTAGTTCCTGCCTTTTCACTTCCTTGTCTTGTTTCCATGGTTACCCATTAGTTTCACCTGTTCCACGTTTGGACTCACACACCTGTCACCAATCATGTCACTGTTATTTAAAGCCTGTCTTTTTCTGTTGGTCGGCCTGCCGACATTCACTCTGTTTACCTCTGCGCACTTCATGCCATGTCAAGTAGGTTTTTTCTATTCATGCCACAGTTAGCGACTTTTGTTCATGTCCATAGTTTTTTGCCCACGTGCAAGTCTTTTTGTTTTGTTAGTCAAGTTTGTACTTCCGCCTTGAGCGCGTTTTTTGTTCCTTTGTTAGTGTAAAATAAATAATGTATTTACCTTCACGCCTTGCCCGCGCTAACTTTCATTTGCATTCCGGGAAAACAAACCCCAAAGTCCAAGTCTTGACAAACAGCGGAGGACGCATTTGCATGTATGTCCCAGTCAGCCCCACAGCAAGAGGACAGAGAAAAAGAAGGAACATACTGATCACAGCCTCAGTCTACAATGACGGACTTGCACAAAGTTCTTTGGGTAAATCTCTGCCATTTTTGGAGATATCCACTGATGTCACACTTATAAAAAACATTACAAATTGGGCGAATTCCAAACGGCTCGTTTGGTGGAAGCAAAAGGAAAGATTGTTTTATAAATATCTCCGCCGTGACTCCATGGTTTGATTTCAAAATTTAACGACTTACAATATGCAGGTCCCAAATGCACAAAAACAGGTACCAATAGGTATGAAAAGTTTGTTTTGCATAATAGTTCACCTTCAAACTAATCCACACTCATCCAGTTGCTTTCTGAGAAGTCACTTAACTTCAAATTTACTAACTCCAGACCACAGATTCTCAGAACAAGATAATCAACAACAACGTAAATCATGTTTTGGAAGTCGAACTGTGTAAAGGTAAGGGTAAACCTGGGATGGAATTTTTCAGTGTACATTTAACCACTGTGTATGTGCGTGGAACTGGAGTTAGACTTCCAATCTAGAATGAAGAAAGAAAAAATAAATTGTTTAAAAAAAAAAAACTTCAGTGAAAGCAAGAAGAAACTTTTTAATCAAATAATTTCATTATTTATTTATTTGTTTGTGTTAAAGATTGACTACTGGAAGTGAACAAATGTGTTAACAATTGCTATGAAACAGAAAAGGGCTAAGATGAAGTAAACTCTGCTTCTTTTAACTCCTTTTCGGACATGTTGCAATGCAATTATGTACAAAGCAAACTATAACCTGCTACCCAAGTGTCACGGCGTGGGCTCGAACCTGCTTTTCCCCGGCAGCTGGGTCTGCTGGCACCTCCGATGGCAGCGCGCTCAGACACGCCCCTGCTCGCGCTGAGCGCAGCACACCCACGCAGCAACAAGGCTGCAGACAATCGCGGATCAACGCACCTGGACCTAATGAGAGGGAGCGACATAAAGACCAGCAGACCCGAGGAACCTTTGCCAGAACGTCGCTCATCTTTCCAGTAAGCATCACGTCTGGCATTCCCTCCTTTGTGCTTTGCTCGCCTTCTCTGTGCTCTTTCCGTGTCTCACTCGTTCATGTCCCTCATGTTTTCCGCAGTGTCTTTCCCATCATCTGTGATTGTGTTTTGCCTCTCGACGTCCATCTAGATCTCTGACTGCCTTCCTCGATCCTCGACCCTTGCTCGGACACGAACTACGCTGCCTCGCTCCTGACCTCGACCCCTTGCCTGTTTACGGACTGCCTTTTTGCCTTGCCCCCTTGATTCGACGAAGGACACATTCAACACTCACAAACAACCCCTGGTAACACTTACACAATTAATTCTACACATCGTCTACACCCATTCACTTAGAGTAGCATACACACGCCACGTACTCATCAAAGGTTTCAATAAACCTTGTAAACCACAGTTCTGCCTTGTTTGTCGCCTCCTTCCCTTCTCAGTACATAACACCAAGAATGTAAAAAAAAAAATCTAATTTAAAACATTTGTATGCTGTTACAACACTTAAAACATTTAGCATATCCGTATGTGGAATTAAATTATGGAATGGAATAACCCAAGAAATCAAGTTAAAGTACCAATGATTTTCACACACACTAGGTGTGGTGAAATTTGTCTTCTGCATTTGACCCATCCCCTTGTTCACCCCCTGGGAGGTGAGGGGAGCAGTGGGCAGCAGCGGTGGCCACGCCCGGGAATCATCTGAACCGAGCCCACACCCACCTAGACAAGCCTGCGAGCAGTGTGAGGGTCATGTTTTTTTTACCTCTCCAGTGCTTTCGATACCATACTGCCCGGACTACTGGGTATGACGATAGAGACGATGCAGGTGGAGGCCCCTTTGGTGTCCTTGGTTGTTGATTACCTGACTGACAGACCACAGTACGTGCGACTGCAAGACTGTGTGTCTTGGACAGTCCTCTCCCCCTTCCTCTTCACCATCTACACCACCGATTTCCACTATCAGTCAGAGTCCTGCCAACTTCAGAAGTTTTTTGATGACTCTGCGATAGTGGGGTGTATTAAAGATGGTGATGAGGAGGAATACAGGGCACTGGTGGAGGACTTTGTCACATGGTGTGGAAAGAACCACCTCCAGCTCAATGTGACGAAGACCAAGGAGATGGTTGTGGACCTGGGAAGGAGGAGGAGTACTCCGGCGACCCCTGTTTCCATCAGGGGGGGTCGATGTGGACATGGTTGGGGATTATAAATACCTCGGAGTACACATCGACCACATGCTGAATGGGTCAAAAGACGCTGAGGCACTCTACAAGAAGGGTCAGAGCCGCCTCTACTTACTCAGGAGGCTAGGATCCTCCAACGTCTGTACAAAGATGTTGAAGATGTTCTACGAGTCGGTGGTGGCGGGAAATAAACTGAAACTGAACTGAACTGAACTGAAATGTGAAACTGTAAATATGTGATTGTGCCACAATGTAACTATATGAATGTTCCAAACTAATACCATAACTGTAACATCCTCCAGCGCCTCAATCAGACTGATTTAGTGCATGAAAAAATACCCCCTTATGCACCCAACTATAGTCTAATATTCATACTAAAAGCCCATACTTTGCCAGGTCAAGCGCCTGTTATACCAGAGGCAAGGGACCCATCTGCTGTACAAAGAGGAGTACTGAACGAGCATTAAATAGGACGTTAAACACAGCCTTCTACTTCATTTGTAGCTCATTATTACACAAAATTATAATGCAATTGTTGTACAAATTCGAATCAGAAAAAAAGACACCGCAATGTTTTGTTTTTGTTTGTATTTACACACAATGTATTTATAGACTATTTTTTCTTGGACTACAGTGTGCTATTTTAGACATCTGTCCTGTCTATCATGTGGTATTATTTGACTAATTAAATACTATTTGTGCTATGAATACATTGAGTCTGCACCAAATCTTGAATTCTCCCTCACGCCAACTGTAACATAACTATTCCATAAGAAAATAAATAATTAATCAAATACTGAGATTGAAAATATTAATTGGAATGCAGAGTCAAATTCATTTCATGTGAAATAAACTAAGATAAGTATCTGTTAAAATTATTCATAGAATATACACATGTAAAAGCATAAAAAAATTATCTATGAATAAAATGTATCTATGCTGTATGAAGGCTACATTTATAAACACTCATGTTTTTATGCACCGGTAAGTGGTAGACAATGGATGGATGGATGGATGGATAGCATACAGTCTACTTTTGGAGCATTTAGATATAGTTCATGTCAAAATATGAAAAACAATTAATTTATATCTCGTAAACTGATATGGCATTGCTGCTGAAGCCTTGAAAAATGGCTGCCGTATACATACATACATATGCACATTCATAATTCCCATATGTTCAAACATACATACATACATACATACATAAATACATCCACAGACATGCACATATACATTATGTAAATACATTCATGCAATCACGCTTCAGAAAACATATATTCCTGCATACAAGCGTACACGATCATACAAATACACACACAAATCACAAAACATGGCATGCTGCTAAAGCTTAACCTTTTTTTTTTTCTTTTTTTTTTTTTACAATAACAATGTAAAAGGTTAGTAGAGACTGTTCCTTTTTCTTTTTCCTCCTCTTTCTCTCCTTTTTTTTGTAATTCAAGTGTTCATTACATACATGTATTGTTGCATTTGAAGCAATTGTAATGCCGATAACAGATGTAATTATTGTTATTCATTATCAATATTGGTATTTCTATTGGTAATATTATCGGTCCATTGTAGTGCAAAAATATTCATTGTGATTATTGTGTTATTACTATCTACTTGACTAATTTGTTCTTCTTTATAATATTTGGTATCATATTTGTTTATATCATATTTGCTGATGTGGTTCTGTCGCTATTATTTTGTTGTTGCTCTTGTTTCTCTCTGTCTTGTACTCCTCTTGTCCCCGCAATGCCCCTCTCTGTCTTCTTTTTTATTTCAGTATATCGTATTTGCTGATGTATTGCTGTCGTTGTATTTGTTTTGCTGTGGTTGTTGTGTCTTTTTGTCTTGTCACCCTCTTGTCCCCACAATTTCCACCTCTGTCTTCTTTTTTTTCTTTTTTTCTATCCCATCCTCCTCCGGTCCAGCTGCGCCAAACACTAAATATATCCAAACATTTAACAAAGTCAAATACAAATAGGGCAATGAGAGGAACACTTCTTCTCTTTGTAAAGTAAATATGTACAGAAGATATGATGGAAAAGGAAAAAATATATTCTATATG
This sequence comes from Nerophis lumbriciformis, assembly GCF_033978685.3. NCBI lineage: Eukaryota > Metazoa > Chordata > Actinopteri > Syngnathiformes > Syngnathidae > Nerophis > Nerophis lumbriciformis. The sequence goes on along the minus strand of NC_084581.2, from coordinate 25,496,941 downwards.
ATGATGTATGTTCTGGCCAATTCGTGAGCCGATTTACACACACACACAAACACACACACACACACACACACACACACACACACACACACACACACACACACACACACATACATATATATATATATATATATACACATACCCACATACATATACATACAACATATATACACTATATATATATATATATATATATATATATATATATATATACATATATGTATATATATATATATATATATATATATATATATATATATATATATATATATATATATATATATATATATATATATATATATATATATACATATATATATATATATATATATATATATATATTAGAGATGCGCGGAGTTCGCGGATTATCCATGGATCGGGCGGATGAAATTAAAAAAAATTAGATTTTATCCGCGGGTCGGGTCGGGTCGGGTCGGGCGATTGAAATAAAAAAAAATTAGATTTTAAATAGATTCAGGCGGGTGGCAGTTAAACCAATTGGTAAATATATATACATAGTTAAATGTTGTTACCCACATACGAAAAACGAGCAGGCACCTGCTGCATATGCCACAACAGAAGAAGAAGAAAGAAAAGAGATGGACACTTTTACGGAGCGGAGAAGGGACGCCTCGCCGGGGTCCGGGACCGAGGCCCCTTCCCCCAAGAGGGCCCCACCGGGAGCCGTAGCTGAGGCGATCCGCGAGAAGGGCCCGACGCACGTCCAGGGTCACTACCGCGCCCACCGCACCGACACCCCGCCTCGTCCGCCTTCGCCGCGGCCGGCGTCACGCGCAGCAGGTAAGCAGCTTACCTGCCCGCCACCCCCGTGGCCGGGGGCTCGTAACATGGGTCACTCCGCGCGCTCCGCCCGCGCAGCTTACCTGCCCGCCACCCCTGTTGCCGGGGGCGCGTAACAGGGGTCACTCCGCGCGCAGTGCGCTCACGAAAGGGGTGGGGCTCACCCTGGTTGATATAGAGAGCAGGACGGTGGCCATGGAAGTCGGAACCCGCTAAGGAGTGTGTAACAACCCACCTGCCGAATCAACTAGCCCTGAAAATGGATGGCGCTGGAGCGTCGGGCCCATACCTGGCCGTCGCCGGCAGCGAGACGCGCTTGGAGGTGCGCTCAGCGCGGCTCCCATATGATTGCGCACTGGTGTGCGTCTGGGTCGTGACAGCGTGGCACGCGAAAGTCTGTGCTGCATTGGATCAGTCTCCTTTCTTTAACAGGCAAAAGCTTTATAACCTCACCATACCTGCCAACTTTTGAAATCAGAAAAACCTAGTAGCCAGGGTCCAAGGGCCGCAGGCCCCGGTAGGTCCAGGACAAAGTCCTGGTGGAGGGTTCAGGGCTTCGCCCCCCGACGCAAAATGATTATTAGCATTCAGACAGGTTAAAATGTTGCTAAAACCATCACTTTTCTATCAGTCACAGTGACTTTTCAAAACAAAAATATTACAGCAAAAATCATATGGGTTGATTGGCATGTTTATTCTGTAAGCTAACTTCAATAGTTTGAAATTATTTTGACAGTTAATGCCAGTTATCCTGTCAACCTTTCACAAGACTTCAATTTGTTAATTGAAAGTATAAACAGTATAAACACTTTTTACAGTAAACAAATGGTAAAACAGTACTAAACAATTCCATAAAAAAAAAAATTGGTGTCATTATTAACTTTCTGTCCAAGCTTGTATAATCTACTGCCTTGTTCAATTGTAAAAAATATTCTGTGCCTAAAATTCACATTTCTATCACAATTATCATACTGTAAACATGGTAAGCTAACTTCATTAAAATTAATAGTCCTGTCAATAGCATGGAATTACAATTCAAATGTAGTTTTTTTGTAAGCCTTTCAAAAGAATTCAAAATATGAAAAATTAATGAAAATTAATTTAAGCCATCAGACACTTGAAAAGTGGCACATCACATCTCTAATGTAATCATTTGAACTTTTCAACAGAAATAGCACTGCAAAAATATTAAGGACATACTTCTGTATTTTGGTAGTTATGCTGTCAACTTTTAACAAGATTTCTTCAACTTGGACTTGAAAGCATAAATAGTATAAACACTTTTAACAGTATGTCGTGCTGTGAAATACAGCCAACAGGATTGCGCACCAAACACAAAGCAAGGCCAAAGCGCATGCATATGGTGCAGGAGAACAAAGGACTTCTTTCATTTAAGGTTTGTGATAAACCATCAAACTCATTCGTTAAAAGGACTCTATAGTAATATAAAGCCAATTTTTCTGGACATTATCATGCAAGAAAAGTTTATTTTTGGGACCGCGATCACCGCGTAATGATTTTTAAAGGTTGCATTACAAACATTTAACTGTCCCATGTGATCAGCCAGTGCGATTGGAAATCCATGCTCAATTATTGCCTCCGTAAATAAAACTTCGGCATTTATCACATCCAAAGAATCTGTTTGGGCGACGAAAAACGTTGAAAGTTTTCCACTTGTATCGCTAGCAACGGCATTAGACTTGTGTTTTTTTGTCCCAACGTGGTCTTTTACATCGCTAATTCCTCCGTGTCCGATCGAAAAATCTTGTCTGCACAAGGTGCAATTCGCGTAGTTTTCACCCTTTTTTTTTTTAAATTAATGAAAAACCGTATTTTTTATCACTGCAACCGTAACCCGGAATAGGTTGATGAAAACCGTACGAATTACGGGAAAACCGGAGTAGTTGGCAGGTATGCCTCACTAATGCCTTGCATCGTCTATATTAGATATATAACAACGGGCGGGTGCGGGCGGATGGCGGGCGGGTGCAGTTCTGATCAAACGTTACATCGGGTGGATGGCGGATGGTTGACGACTTTCTGACGCGGTTGCGGATGAAATAAATTGCCTATCCGCGCATCTCTAATATATATAGTGTACATAGACTATATATATATATATATATATATATATATATATATATATGTATATATATATATATATATATATACATATATATGTATGTATGTATGTATGTATGTATGTATGTATGTATGTATATGTGGTCAGATCAGCCAAAGAGTGGAAAGGCTCTCTTACGGGAGATTTAACTCCATGTTCAGTGGTAAGATATATATATTCTCAATATTTCTAAATCTTTGCAAAAAAGGCAGCCGATGAAAAAACACATAAACAGCAGCTGTTACAATATTTTATTGATTTACATGTTAAAAACGCAAACAATTTGCATTTCATAAACATTGACTCATTTGATTTTTTTTCATGTCCATATTATTGTTTTTTTTCTTCTAGTAAATACGCTTTTCTCTTTTAAAATAAAAACAACTTTCCAAAAACTATCACAGCACGTGACGTCACAGAAGCTCCGTTGTAAAAAAAAAAAAGAAAAAGAAGTCAAGTGAAGGAAGTGACGTACTATTTACGCGCTCTTGGAACTATAGTGTTTCCGGTACGGATCGTATAGGGACAGCCTTCAGCCTGCTGGCCGTGCTACAAGTTGACGTGTCGTAAAGAGTTTGCTAGCGAACCGGAGTGAACATCTGATTACAAGTAGTTTATATAAGTTTATACCTTAGTTTATATAAGTTTATACCTTAGTTTATATAAGTTTATACCTTAACAATGGCGGCTGACTGGGAAGAAATTCGACGACTTGCAGCGGATTTCCAAAGGGCACAGTTTGCCGATACTGTGCAAAGGTAAATACATTTGACACAAGCTATATTTAGATACTTTTTATTTAGCTTACTATCAAAATGATGAATATAAATTTAAAGGAGTGCTGTGGTCAAAATGTGTCATTGTTGCTGACTAGACTTTTTAGGCTGGTTTGATTTGGATGACGTTGAAAGGTTCATAACACGTCTACAGACAGTTTACACAGACACCTATTTGTTCTCGAGTTGACTGCTTATCGTGTATGCTAGATACCTTCCGATTCGTATAATTGTTACAAGTAAAGTATGTATTTGTGGTAGAAAATTGATGGATGGTAATAATCATACATTATTTACAGTTCAGGCCAAAAGTTTGGACACACCTTCTCATTTCAATGCGTTTTCTTTATTTTCATGACTATTTACATCAGGGGTGTCAAACTCATTTTAGATCGGGGGCCACATGGAGAAAAATCTACTCCCAAGCGGGCCGGACTGGTAGGCACGATAACTTAATAATAAAGACAACTTCAGATTATTTTCTTAGTTTAAAAATAGAACAAGCACATTCTGAAATTGTACAAATCATAATGTTGTTGTTTTTTACACTTTCATGTTGTGGTTAATAGTATTCTATCTTTATTTGTCGTTATTTATATTTTCTGAATAAATTATGTGATAATGTTCACAAGTCAACTCATTGGTGTTAATTTTCAATCTATCAAGATAAAACAATGATATCAAAATCAAATTACAGTCTGTTATTTATGTAGTTTTTATCACGTGGTTTGTTTTGTACATATGTAGCATCATCTACAAAGATATAAATAATTGCTATGGCGACATCCAGTGGACACATTTAGAACAGCTGTTTCTTTCATTCTAAATTATCCGGTTAATTTTTATACTTGGCAAACTCATCCCGCGGGCCGGATAAAACCTGTTCGCGGGCCTGATCCGGCCCTTGGGCCGTACGTTTGACACCCCTGATTTACATTGTAGATTGTCCAAAACTATGTCACTTCTGAGGTGAAAACCATTTTAGGTGACTACCTCTTGAAGCTCATCGAGAGAATGCCAAGACTGTGCAAAACAGTAATCAGACCAAAGGGTGGCGATGTTGATGAAACTAGAATATAAATCAGGTTTTCAGTTATATCACCTTTTTTGTTAAGTACATAACTCCACATGTGTTCATTCATAGTTTTGAGATCTTCAGTGACAATCTACAATATAAATAGTCATGAAAATAAAGAAAACCATTGAATGAGAAGGTGTGGCCAAACTTTTGGCATGTACTGTATATAATATTAGATATATTATAAGGCAAAGAAGAAAGCATACACAAACCTCTTCACGCCAGAAAAATGTCCAGGAAAATAGCAGCCCTCATCTGAAGTGGGTACAAATGGTCTTTTCCTTTGGACTTAAAATGCCCATGAATCCACAGAGATTATTGTATGAACTTGGAGACATTCATACATTTTCTTTCCATTTTTCGTTTGAAAATTCCTTCAAAACATCTCTCTCTCACCTGTGTTTGTTTTGGACCTGCATTCAATCCAGCCATTTCGTGACCTTCTTGGTCGTAGTGTCATGTTCGTAGCACAATCTAAGATAATGTTCTGATGCTGTTTGCTATTCGACATCAGCATAGCCATTATAGACGTAATATCTGTAATCTGTGCCAATATTACAGCAGACATCAGGTACAACAAGAACTAGGCTTGTAAGGGGCCGCAAATATGGCTTGTTTTGGTGTGATGTCATAGGTCAACCGGAAAAGCAATACATTTACCCAGGCTAAAGGAAGTAAGCGCCTCCCCCGCCCAGTGTACGGGACCTCTTTAAAATATCTGACACATTTAGTGCATGGAACCATAGTCAGTTGGTTTTTTTTAGGGGCTGTATTTCTGCAAAGAGACCAGGACAGTTGATCCATCCATCCATTTTCTACCGCTTGTCCCGTTCGGGTTCGCGTGGGTGCTAGAGCCTATCTCAGCTGCATTCGGGCGGAAGGCTGGGACACCCCGTGTAAGGGAAAGAATAAATGGGGCCATGTATCGTGGGATTTTGAGTGAAACGTGGCATCAGCAAGGGCATTGAATATGAAACGTGGCTGAGTCTTTCAGCATGACAATGATCCCAAACACACCACCCGGGCAATGTAGGAGTGGCTTCGTAAGAAGCATTCCAAAGTCCTGGAGTGGCCTAGCCAGTCTACAGATCGCAACCCCATAGAAAATCTTTGGAGGAAGTTGAAAGTCTGTGTTGCCCAGCGACAGCCCCGAAACATCACTGCTCTAGAGGAGATCTGCATGGAGTGGTAGAACTTGCACAATTGCTGACTGACTAAATACTTTTTTGCCCCACTGTGTGTGTGTGTGTGTGTGTGTGTGTGTGTGTGTGTGTGTGTGTGTGTGTGTGTGTGTGTGTGTGTGTGTGTGGGTGCGTGTGCGTATGCGCGTGCGCGCGCGCAGAGTTGCAAATGTAAAAATATTTACAATTAAATGCAAATAATCGTTTGTGCATGTATGTATTTATGTATGTTTATATATACAGTACAGGCCAAAAGTTTGGACACACCTCATTTCAATGAGTTTTCTTTATTTTAATGACTATTTACATTGTAGCTTGTCACTGAATGCATCAAAACTATGACACCTGTGAAGTGAAAACCATTTCAGGTGACTACTCATCGAGAGAATGTCAAGAGTGTGCAAAGCAGTAATCAGAGCAAAGGGTGGCTATTTTGAAGAAACATATAATTGTTCAAATTCTGTGTACATCTCCTGTGATCAAAAGGGGTACAAGATAGCACTATCAGTGTTACAGATGCCTGGCTTATGTGTTTGTACCACAGAGAAAGTTGACTAACCCTCAAATGATTATCTTCTTCACAGGTTATCCGAGAGGGATTGTGTCGAAATTATTGCCAGACTGGTTCAAGACAAGAAACTTGATGTGGTGCACACACTTGATGGAAAGGAGTATGTCACCCCAGCACAGATCAACCGAGAAATCAGAGATGAACTTCACGTTCATGGAGGTCAGTCTGAAAACCAAATTGAATGTGTGTCAATAACTGTTGTCACAAGACAATAATTATTACAAAAATATAAAAATAATTAGGGCTACAACGATGAACCGATTTTCTTTGATTTATATTCTATTATGGGTTTAACGGTATTGTCGATACCGCTGTGTTTCGGTTTCAAAGTCTTTACAATAATACCGTGACTGTATCAAATTTAAAACTTAGTGTTTAGTTTTTTTCTGGCGCTTTACTGTTGGCCGGGTCTGAAAATAAACATCTCCTAGAATCCTGCGCAACGCAGGACGGCAAGGTGGGTGCGTGGAATGCCGTAAGCAGGAAGGGAAGTGTGTTCGTAGTAGCAATTGTTGTTTTTGGGCATTTCATTTAAATCTGTCCATTATGTTTTGAGTTATGTTGCTAACAAACAGACAAATAAACCCTGGCATAAACATAACCTCTTTGGCGCAGGTTAGAAAGTCTGCCTTCTGCAAAGCATAGCGTCTTTCGTCTCGATCGTTTCCAAGGCGACACAGCCAGCCGGTCACGTCGCAGCGCACGGGGGGAACCACAAAAAAAACTACACAGCCAGAAATACGAGTGAACTGAAAAACGACTTGATAAATCCTCAGTCCATCCATCCATTTAGGTAGGTAGGTAGGTCTTTATTGTCATTGCACAAGTACAACAAAACTTTGTTTTCAGCACAAACTCGTTCAAGATTAGACAAACAAACAGTGTACAGGGTTACAGAACAGGAACGCTGATGGGTCGCCACAAGGCGCCCCGTAAAAGATGGGAAAAAGGTCAACGCTGGGGAAAGATGAGTAAAAAAAATACAATCTAGACAGTCTGGAGTGGGGGAAAAAACCTCCATAGCAAAGCACATATACACAAACAGTTTTCGACCGGGCCGTGTGTGGTCCGGTCTCGCTGCTGTGACAATGTGCCATTCAAGGTCAGCATACATTATGTTATATAGCCTACATTTGATTTAAATTTGATAGCTTAAAATAAACGGATTGTTGTATCCAAACACAAAACCACAGTACTGGACATTCAATCATTTGCACGCGTCAAACTGGTCAACACAGTCGCCCTCAGTATCGGCCCAGAGGTAAGGGCTGTACAGTAAGTCGAAAACTGTTTGTCCTCCATGCAATCGCCCCACCAGTGCTCGCACCTGAAGCCAATTAAAAGAGGCTACCATGGCAACCGCACCGTAGCAACGGTCCCATCCCTGTCAACACTTCCTGGTTCTCAAGAGGAAGTGGGCGGAGCAATCTGCCGAATAGGAAATTCAGCATGAACTGAGGCCAGCAATCAATTAGAGAAAACAAAATAAAAACAATATAAACAAATAGGGAAATTTGGCTCCAACATACATATTACAACGTACATCTCGAGATATCTAGCAACAGAGGGGAGGGAGTGAGCGGCCATGGTGGAAGGCTGCAGCTCAAGCGCTGCCCATCCGTCCATCACCCCTATGGGATTTGCGTCAAGGGCGTTGGATTGGGTGTGGGGTATGTCTGGGGCGTATATCTTTTGTGGATGCATGAGTGTGTGTAAGCCTGCAGTGTGTCTCTGTTCTGTGGCCTTGATGTTGTGAAGCCGATAGTCAGTCCAAAGTCAACAACCACAGGTGTGTGTCCATGAGAGACAAGAAGGGAGTTTGTTGTGTCTTCGCCGCACTGTCCTTCGGGAGAGTCTCGAAGCCAGGGAAACAATCCAAGTTAGAATGTTTTGTATGCGAGTGAAAATAAAATTAGCTTTTCACTCTAAATTGTCTATGACTGATCCTCAAATCCTGCGGGGCAGACAGTCCGATGTGATCCAAATCACATGAGTGTCCACAGTTCTTCCCGCATCATCCAATCATTTGTGGCAGCTTTGGGGTACTTTGAAGACTGCCAGCAACTTCCAATTTGTCGACAAACCAGAGCAACGCTTACTCCAATCAGCAGATGTCATAATTTCGAATAGGTAGATATCTTCACGTCCTCGACTGAAAGGGTTGCCAGACACGCGGCACTCCTTCTCCCAAGAGTTTGTCGTGTGTCCAGCAACAACCGCTCCATCACGACAAGCAGGTTCCCCCAAACCCAAGATCTTGTCAATTTCGTTGAGGCCAGTTAAATAGTTCAAATGTTTAGATTTGGAGAGCAGTGCAAAAAGAGGCAACAAAAAAGTTAAGTTAAGACAAGACAAAGAAGCAAGCAGGAGAGATAAGGGAGAGGAAAGGGGAGCGTCCGCCCTCGATGAGTGCCAGTGAGAAATGTTCCACCGCATAGTCTTTCTTGATGTCGCGGGGGGGCTGGAGCCTATCCTGCTGGGCTCGGATAGAAGGTAGTATACACCCTGGACAAGTCGCCACCTCACTAACCCATTGATCCATTTTCTACTGCTTGTCTTTTTTTGAGGTTGCTGGGGGGCTAGAGCTAGGATTGACTTGTGAATTGCAATTCCCTTCCAAAACACTTAAAGGCAGTGTCTCCAGAAAGAGCAACCACAGCTGTCGTTGACTAGACCTTCTTATGAAGCACCCCCCGCAACCTCGAAAGGGACAAGCGGTAGAAAATGGATGGATGGATGGATGGATGAAGCATGGGCAATGACAATTGTCAAATCGACACAATTAACCATTCAGAAACATCAGTTTACTTTTAAATTGACTGTTTACTCATAAATCAGAGGAAAAGACATTCCTGAAGATGGATTTTGACTGCAAGACATACTTGATCAACCGCCATACAGGTCACACTGAGGGTGGAAGTATAAATAACTTTAACACTGTTGCAAATATGCGCCACACTGTGAACCCACACCAAACAGGAATGACAAACACATTTCGGGAGAACATCTGCACCGTAACACAACATAAACACAACAGAACAAATACCCAGAAACCCTTGCATCCTAACTCTTCCGGGCTACAATATACACCCCCGCTACCACCAAACCCCGCCCCCCCAACCCCACCCACCTCAACCCCGCCCCCCACACCTCAACCCCCCAATCTCCTGAATTCAAAGGTCTCAAAGTTGGCAAGTATGCCTATAGGAGTCACTATATTCTGTCTATAGATCCCTGAAAAACATCCAAACATCTCCATTAATGATTTGTATACACACTGTAAGTATATATGTTATGTAGTAACAGGCACATTCATAATAACATTTAATATTTACGTATTTTGATCATTTTAAGCAGACTGCAGCGCATCCATTTCAAAACCGCATCACAACGTTCGCCTTTTGTTTCGACAGTATCACCGATTCTTACTCACTGCAGACTTCATGACAGCCAACAAATATAATAAAACATCACTTACTGTACAATGTCTGTTGTCAGTCTGTTAGGATGTTGATATTTTCCCGTTTAGTTGATGAATGACTCAGTCCTCACGAAGGGTAAAAAAAATGTGGGTGCAAACTATCATCTTTCGCATGGCTTTCTCGCTATCTACGGGTCTAAATTGTCTGTCAAAGTTGACCAACTTTTCAGTTTATGTCCACATCATTTTACTATCAAGGTGAAATGCATTGTTTATTATCTAGAATTAACTTTCACAAGCTCCAAGGCAAGAAAGCAGGGGCTATGTCAACATAGCAGAAACAAGCTTGTTAGCTCTCTGTGACAATGCGCCACTAAAAATAGTTTGTCTGCGTTAGCGCTTATAACAATATCACTAATACTTGGTTTGAAATTCAGGCAACGAAATGAAAATGAAGTATTGTTGGCGCTTTTTGGATGTTCTTTTTAAAGGTCTTCATTAGCGGAAAAGAGGGCCTCACATTAGCTCCATTGTAAGCTGACTTTTATTATTATTTAGGAGTTAGAATGCATTAAAAAATACACCTGTTTTCTTGTCTCTCATAATGATTGTGAACGACAGGCAAAATTAAAAAAAAAAGTGTAGTTCCCTTTAACACAACTGTTAACTATTATAACGACCTGCTGATGGTATTTATTATGTTCATGTGTTATTGATGTAAGATATTAAGTAGACAATATCAGTTTAAATCACGTTAAAAGTGCAATTTCAATGTTAAAGATGTGCTTTTATTTGGAAAAAAAGAATGTTTATGGCATGCATGAAAATAGCTTTTTATTTGAACTATTTTCCTTTAATGCGCATCGAGGGTATAAAATGTGTTTTAGCCGATCACTTGATTATTTTAAACAATCTCATCGATAGTTTACTCAATAATTAATATAATCGATAGCTGCAGCCCTAAAAATACTTGTATTCTTTATCGGGCTGCACAAAATATCGGAAAAAAATTGCAATCTCAATTTACACTAGCATGCAACATACAGTGGTGCCTCGGGATACGAGTTAAATTGTTCTATGACGCAGCTCGTATCTTGAAACAATTCAATCCGTGCTTGCCCCCACCAAACACCACAATTTTATATGTAATATGCCTTAAAAAAATACAAAAGAAAAACTGTAGATATTGTATGAAATGCAACACAATATAATTAATTACAAACAACTATAATAGTTTTGTAAAGTAAGGTAATAAATAACCTGGGAGGGCGGACCTTCACATTATCTACTTGGAGCTTCTTCTCCGTCAAACACAACATCGGCAGCGTCTCCATATTTTCATGAATAAATGTCTGCTTTTAAAAAATATTTTAATGTCCTTGGCTGGCGTTATGGACTCCCGTCTTCGATTTGGTGCAGACTAGCCTTGCTACAATCGCTACACGCTCCGTTAGTGCTGAGCGACGGGCGTGCGTGGTTGTCATAAGGTGCATTTAAAACAAAATCATCCTTCATGTAAGTTTGCTCTGAGTTTAAATATACCGATACATAACGAACACGTCATTGAACATGTAATATATCACTATATTGATGCACAGCTTAATGTTGGACCAAACAAATCCGGAAGCGACATAATTTTGCATATTTGAGAAACCTTGGAGGGGACCGCAGATGTGGGGGAACCCCCTCTTGGGTGACCGGTGCAATGGATGCCGAGTGGATACGGATACTAAAATGGGCCTATTTAAAGGGTAGGGTGTATAAATATCGTTATCATTTTATCACCCCCGCCCTACGCTCGTTTGTTTCTTGATGATTTTTTTTTTTTTTACTCAATAAATGTCATATAGTTCTTCTCAGCACAGCTTTTCACACTAACTTTTTTTCTTTCCAGTGGATGAAAAACCAAGTTATGTAAATCTATAGCTTTAAACTAATGCTAGCGAGTAAGGCCTGCTGCATTGGTCGGATCTTACTGGGTTCACTGTGACATACGGCAGCTTACGGTGGGGAGGCTTGTAACCCGAATTTTTGTTCGCAACCTAAAGCATAACAATTATCCAACAGACCAGACTGCTCGCATTCCGGAAATCTCGTGAACTAGGACACTGGGGGGTTTGCATCAATTAATTGAATTTTCTTGTGTATGCGCTGTCAAAAAATTGTCCCAGAGAGTTGCTGTGTCAATTTTTCAATTCACCATCCATATACTTGCAGCCCTGTCCTGTATTATATTGTTGCCAACATAACACAAATGTTGTATTTTTCAGGGCGAATCAACATTGTGGAACTCCAGCAGGTACTGTGTAGTCCATTGAAACTTTGACATATGGTAGCTTGGCTTCAAGTTGGAAGTATAACATTAGGTATTGCTAGCTACTCTACTCTAAGTGTTATGATCTTCTTTCTTCCAAAGTCCAAAATGTGTTAGATTTATAGATAAAGTCCTTTTGGTGTATTCTTACTATGCACAATTTAGTGCTTAGTGGTGCATTCTTTAGGCCCTTTTCCACCAAAAGTTTGGTTCCTGGAACCTTTGGTTCCTGGATCTATAGGTTCCTGTAGAAGTGTGTGGTTTGTGTTTCCACCGCAGTTCACAGTTCAGGGTAGTTTCTACAAATCAGGCTGATGACATATGGAGGAGTGGTTTAATATATTTCTATACTGATACCATGTAAATAAACAGACATTAGGTCACAGTTATTTTACTAAAAAGTAAGTCATAGAAATACAAAGCAATCATATACAAAACAAAATATGATTTATAAAATAAACTGTACCAAATTGTTCATAAAAAGTCAGGCTTTTGTCCGCAATGTCCAACAGTCAGAAAGTTGTCCTCATAGTAAATGATGGAATTCATCAAGCGATTTCTTTTGGTCCATTTGAGCTGTAAATAACAATATATAAATAATAAATGTCAGCGTTTATCTTACAACTTCAACACAAACACATCGACTTTAGCGTTATTTTGTTAGCATTAGCATTCTGTTCACTCGGGTTCAGGATAAATGGAGTGTCACTTTTACAACATGTAATAAAGTAAATTGTTAATAATTGATGTCATATTCATTCGTTCCACTCGTGTGCTTCCTCCTTTTTTCCACATTTATCCAATGAAGTCAGAGTAGTAAGCAGCTGAGGTCGCCGCTTTGGAGTCCAGCTTTATACGCATTCATAAATACATTTAAAAGAGTCCGTCCACTTCTTGTAGCTTAGCATATCGAAATGAAGTTTGTAAAAATAACAAACAACATTAAACAGCATAGAGTTTAAAGACAATGGCTGAGTAAAAACACTCCAAAATAGTTCCACTGATCAGCGTTCTTCAGCACACAGATGCCCAACAAAAGTTCCTGCATTTTGAAAGCTCCTTTTGTTCTTCTCTCTAAGTTTTTTGTAATAGAAATACACAAAAAGTAACAAATAAACAAGTCGCAGTTGTGGGTTTGAAAGAGAAGTTTTAGGAACGCCCCCAACTGTGTTCAACCAATCAGCGTTTGACAGCACAGCCCTCCCCGAAAAGTTTCCTGGTCACTTGGAAAAGTACCATTTAGCTAAGAGGAACTCCGAAAGGTTCCTAAAGAACTTTTAAATCTACCCGGGTAGTTTTTGGTGGAAACATAGGGGAACTTTATTCATCCCGTTATCCGGGTAAGTGGGGAAGTTCCTGCTGTGTGTTGCGGGCGACCAGTCTTCCTCTCAGGGAATAAAACACACTGGTCAATCCTAAGTTCCTTTGGATCTGTTGAGTAAAGAGGACCACCAAGACAGAATAGTACTTGGTCAAGTTTTACTAAAGCTTTAGGAGACCAGCCCGTACAATGCAACAATAGCATCAGCAACAAGAGGTCTAAATCCAAACAAATAGTCAGCCTATGTAGAGCGAAAACAGCCCCTTTCGCCCAGAAAGGAGTGCAGCTGCTTCTTCAAAACAGATTTGGAACTGACCAAAACAGCTTTGTGAGCCGACAAACAGGAGCCCTTAAGACAAAACAAATAATTTACTAGCGGACATAAGATAAAAGCAAAGAAGTCACGAGAAGACACACTACATGAGAAAATACTAGCTGATTTAAACATGACTATTGATTAAAAGAGAACACTTAAAAATATCTCATTCTCACAGGTGGAATAGGGCCTATTGTATAAGACATATTTCCATAATATTTTAACATATTTATATTCCCACATACTTAAACATGACTATTGATTAAAAGAGAACACTTAAAAATATCTCATTCTCACAGGTGGAATAGGGCCTATTGTATAAGACATATTTCCATAATATTTTAACATATTTATATTCCCACATACAACAGTTGGGTGCCTTTCATTCTTGTCAACCAAATGTACAGTACAGTTTAAATATTCTATTATGGGTTTTTTTCTGTGCCTTCAAACAAGCGTCATACCAGGCTTCCTTGTCAAAATACTCCTGTATTTGTACTTTCCAGGCATTAGTTTATCTGTACTTGTTTCCTTGCAATGGGCAACTAAAAAATTATAGTATTTTGAAATACAGCCCTTTCCTCTATTTTTGATAACAGTGGTGTTGAATTATTATTTTTGGATGATGTGTAGCTTTTCAATTGTAAATTTTTATATTATGGTCTTCTTCTATACAGATTGTCAATGTGGATTGGGTCCATGTTGAAAATAAAGCGAATGATATTGCAAGAACTGATAAAAATATTCAGCTTGTGCTGGGACAACTTATCGACGAGTGAGTATGACTTTACCTATTCTTGTTAATTTGGATTAATCATTAATCACAGGTAATTTCTTGCTTTCATAATTTAAATTACGGTAACTTTAGAAAGAGGCCACAATTAGGACACCATTTTATTGTCCGAATATCATTAAGGAAAATGTTTTTAATGTACATCATTTATTTGCTTAAAACTTGGTAACCATTTTATCTAAAGTCCCTACGGGGTGTATTTTCAAATTTGCCAGCGAGCACAACAGTTGAAGTCACCTTACTGATGTGTGCACTGACATATGTGTTGACCTGATCACTGACCGTATAACAATTCATGGTGAAGGTAAAGGAGCACATATGATCAAAAAAATGTCGGATAATAGTAATATTACATTTAATTTATAACATGCTTTCTATATCTAGAATATCAAAAGTGCTACTGAGGGGAGATAATACAAAGTATTATGTAGGAACAACAAAGGTTAAAAAGAAAACCTACGGATATTTTTTAGTCAAATGTTTTTTTTAAAAGAAAATAAGTAGGATGATGTGGCGACTTGTCCAGGGTGTACCCCGCCTACCGCCTGAATGGATGGATGAATGGAAAAAGAAAATAAGACAATTGTTTTAAGTTTCGTTTAAAAACAGCTGTTGTCTTTGGGGCCCTTAGGTGGTCAGGGAGGGCATTCCACAGTCTAGGAGCAGCAGCGGAGAAGGCTTTGGTTCTTTGAGCTTGGAGGTTGTATGTGGATATAGAGTGGAGGGAGGGAACGTATGGAAGTCTGAGGCATATGGAGGTATAAGGTGACATGTCCATGAATGAATGCACTGGTGGGTAGGAAGGGAGACCTTGTATTCAAATCTGAGTGAAATAGGGAGCCGGTAAAGGGACTTCAGGATAGGGGCGATGTGGCCAAATTTGCGCACCCTCATCAGGATCCTGGCAGCGCCATATTGTATGTATTGAAGCTTCTGGATACTTTACCCAGGGATCCTGATGAGGAGTGCAGTGCAATAGTTCAACCTGGAGAAGATGAAGCTGTGGACAAGCTTCTTGGCACTCACCTAGGGGGAGTGAGGAACGGAGTTTGGTGATATTTCTGAGGTGGTGGAGAGATGTTTTACAGAGATGTTTGATGTGAGTAACACGCAGATTGGTGACAGATGTGGAGAGGGAGATGTTTTACCCAAAAAAATAATGCTGGTGATGCTGGAAGATGTGTGCTGGATGAATTCTGTTTTGCAACTCTTTAGCTGAACAAAGTTTAGCCTCACACACCCCTCAATTTCCTCCAGGTCAGTGTAGGAGGAGAAGAAGAAGTGAGGCTTGTCTTTAAATTAGAACTGCGTGTCATTAACATAGCAGTGAAATTATAGCCCATGCCTGCTAAGGAAATCACCCAGGGGGAGCATGTAGATGGTGCCCAGCACTGAGCCCTGGGGGATACCGCCGTTAACATCGTGGGTGACATGCGATATGCTCAGTTCTGCCAGTCAAATATTAGGTAAACCAGTTGTGAACATGTCCTGATAGTCCAATGGTGTAGTGCAGGCGGTGGGGTAGGATGTTGTGATCAGTTGTATCAAAGGCTGCTGTTTGGAGTTTAAAAAGGATAGGTAAGCAGTGTGTGCTGCCATCGGGAGGTCTTTGGTGACCCTGACAGGGTTGTTTCTGTGCTGTGGCCAGGGTGTGGAAACCAGACTGAAACTTCTCAAAAGGGTTGTTTTGTTTGAGGTAATCCTGCAGTTGAGCTGTAACTTTTTTCCCTAGAACTTTTGACAGGAATGGAATACTGAAGATTTAAAGATGCTGTGTCCTTGCTGCATAATTGCATAATTTCGCTGGACACATTCTTTGGAATCCTGCCACGTGTCCATCCAAGATTACTTTTGTAGTCATTTTTTGATAGAGAGAGATGTGAACATTTAAGGTTTGAACTTTTTTCGTTTTTTTTGTGCTACCTTCATATTTTCCAAATCGACCTTTGTTCTGTGGTCTACAGCACCTACCTGAACCATTTAGCAGAAGAAACAAATGACAGACTACAGGAAACTGGTTTGATCAGCATTGCAGAGCTTTGTAAAAGCTATGATCTTCCTGGGGACTTCTTAACTGAGGTGAGTGAAACTTTTGCCATTCTTTTTCTTCAAATAATTACTCAAACTGTGAAACAGTCTATGACTGCTAGTCCGTTAGAAAACTGACAATGAAATTGTACTCATTGTAGTTCTCCTTGAAGAATAAGATTACTTTGGATTTTGCCAAAAAGGTGTCAGGTAACATGTCAAGAGTTTCGGATATTTTGGTCGGCGAAGGGCAAAGGTAAGATTGATGTTGTAGGTCTAATGATTGAGGATTATTTAGTTCAATCAGTCACGCCTATATTAATTTCAAAGTGCAGTGACCCACATGTCAGATGTGGTTGAGGTCAAAAGCCCAATTGACAAATAACTCATGTTGATCTTCAGTTGAAGAAGTGACTACTGGCAGGTCGTTTCTTTTCATGCACAAATTGTATGCATGTTCAAAATAAAATAAAACTAACACCAAATTGGACGTAGTCTCTCATAAACACTGCTTGGCTGCAGCTATCGAATATTTTAGTAGTCCAGTAATCTATTTATTAGTTTGTTTGATTAAACCAATTAATCAGATAAAATGTTACTGAATTTTGGGGAAAATAACTGAAAAAAATCAACGATGTTCCTATTTGCCATAACTTTCATTCTTGTTATGTTAAATGTTCCTCTTTACCTGAGAGCATTAATCATGAAACTACAAGTAAAAAAACTGACTTCAGCTTACAACTAACAAATGAATAAATAAACAGATCAAATCAAACAAAAATGCTATCTGCTAAAGTATAAGAATGTTGGTTAGGTAGTTTTTACCCAGTTCGAGACCTACCCACCGATGCCATACTGTTCTAATATGTTAATCAAGATTTTATCATTAATTGTATCAAATGCTTTTGTTGGGTCCATAAACACTGCAGCTCCACACTTGTTTGTGCATTGATCATTTCCTCCATTATTTTGATTAGTGTCATCGATGTTGAAATGTTAACTCTGTATCCATAATGGCTGTTCGAAAGTATTCCACTTTTATCTATGAATATGTGCATTCTCTTGCAAAATATGTATGGTTTCTGAAATTTTGGGAAATAAAAAAAAAGGTCTATAATTTGTAAATTTGTGTTTGTCTCCAGTCTTATAGATTGATACAACTTTTGCCATTTTAATTTTGTTTGTTCATTTATGGTTCTGAGATTTTTTTTTTATAACCCTTTCTATCATTTCCATATCAATTCTGTTAAAGTCAATTGAGGTCTTGTATTATTTCCTCTTCTGTCATTTCTGTGAGGAAAATCGAACTAGGATTTTTGCTTATGGTATCATTGAAGTCCTCTATGACAAATAATCTGGAATATTTTCTTCCAGTCATGGTCCATTATTTACAAAGTAGTTATTGAAGGATTCAACCACTTTGTTTGTATTGTCCATTTTTACATTTCCATCTGAGAAGAAGTATTGTGGGTAATTCTTCTTGGAATCATTCTTACTGATTCAGTTCAGGATGCCCGATGTTGCTCTCATGTTGTTTTTCTTCCTGTCTAATACGTGGCTGTAATATTATTTCCTACATGTTCATAAAATGCTCGTTAGGTTGTTTTTACATGTTTTGTAGCCTACTTATTTTCTGCCACTTTAGACCTTTGTGTTATCAATATCTGATGCGTTTTTCTTGTTAAAATCAATTTGTAATCCCTTAATCATTCATGGTTAATTTCTCTTTTTAGTAAGTTGTATGCATGAACAATGTTTGTTGTGGATTATAATGTAAATATTTAGAAATTACCATATACTTCATCTACATAATTTTCACTAGACGCATCGTCCCAACTTTGTTCTCTCAGATCAGTCTTCGTTTTGAAATGTTTGTATCATTTTTATACCAAATTATGTGTTGTGATATATATCATTATCACAGGAGGCAGCAATATATATTGAGATATAGATTTTAGGTCATACCCAGATGGAAGAGAGAAATATGTACGGTATTCTAAATTTAATGTAATTTTTTAAAGTAAATGTACCTATAAAATGGTGGAAGCAGAAATTCTGACTTTGCTCTTTTTCATGAACCATAGGAGCTTACAAAGCGTCTTGGGAGAGTGATCCAGGGAGAAATGGATCAGTCCAATCAAGGGGTCATATTTACTCCTGCCTTTGTCGCTCGCCACAAGGCCAAAATAAGAGGTCTATTCAGTGCCATCACACGGTAATATACTGAAGTTCAAACCATTAACCTAAACTTGATTGTGTTTTGTTTATATATTTGAAATTATTCAGTTACTCTTGAACTTTTAGGCCAACACAAGTGAGTGGCATGATTGGTGCATTTGGACTACAGGAGCACTTACTATACTGTAAGAAAAAACTGCTTTTCTTGTTTTGTGTTGCTACTGTTGATGCTTGTTACCATGTTGTAATTGTTTCCATGTGTCCAGCTGTTGTAGAAGAACTGGTGAATACCGGGCGCCTTAAAGGAACAATTGTTGGAGGGCGTCGAGACAAAGCTGTATACATCCCCAATATCTACTCCAAAACACAAAACACTTGGGTGGATTCTTTCTTCCGACAGAATGGATATTTAGGTATTTTTTTTATCTATAACATTTTTTTCTGAAATCATTCTATTTACTTTTAAGTATGCATCCTTGGTTATTTTTGGTTATTAGGGGGGAACGGTATACCATAATCACAGTTTGGAAATTTCCTTGGTCTTAAAGTCAATGTTCAGTGTGTGCTGCTGTGTAATTGCACATTTTGTAAGTACAATAGTGTAAATGGTATGCTTGTAATTGTTTCATAATGCAAAAAACTGAATTGTTTCAAAGAAAAAGCCTAATTAAAACTTTATATATGAATTTAAAGATTAATGTTTGTGTTATCGTTAACTTATTAGTGCGATGTTACTGATTTTACTTATGACATACCCGTCCTCAAATCTTACAGGCTAACCAAAAAATGTCAATAAGCTCCATTTATTATTAGGGTAGGTCAGGTTACAAGTAAGGCAGTCAAATGATTAAAATATTTAATCGCAATTCATCACATTGTTTATAGACAACTCAAAAGTAATTGCTATTAATTGCAGACATATATCATTTTTCATCATTAATAAGTGTACCCTAGACAGATAATTTTCAGGTTTTAACACTATGAACGGACGATTCATTTACTTTAATGAAATGTATTTTAAACTTAATGCTTTTTTAAACAGCTCAACACAAAAAGGACAAAAATAATAAATGCCTACTGTGTGTTGGTGTCTTGCCAGATTTTATAGTTTTTTAGAAATACAGAATTTGTATACCTGCTTTAGGAGCACTTGCATTAGAGGAGGAGCTACACTTCCATGTTTATAACAGTTTCACACATAAATACCACAATGCGAATTGTTATGATCATGATTTGATTGTCAAAGGACTCGACCAGAACATGTTATAAAATAATTTACACATATTCCTTAACTGATGTACTAGCATTTCTTTAAGTGCAAATATCACAAAATAACATTACAACACATCCCTGACAAATAGGGATGACTACTTTTCACATTTAAACTGGGAATAAATACTCAATGGTACCAAATTGTGTTACTTTTGTGTATGTTCATGTGGTAAAAAAAATGTATTTGTGTAATGATGAAATCTTAAAATGTTTGAATGTAACATATTTATTTCTCTATCGATCAGTCATCAAATATATCTAAACAATATCCAATTATTCATATAGTAACATGTTTGCAATTGTTAAGTGTTATGTTGAAGAAATTTGCTAAACTACAACAATGCCGTGTTACTTTCTTAGTATTGCACAAAATAAAACCTGGATTCATGTACTGCTTTCTTTTTCCATCTGGAATATATTTGATAGGGGTCAATGTAGACAATTAGCGTATTTTTCGGAGTATAAGTCGCTCCGGAGTACAAGTCGCACCGGCCGAAAATGCATAATAAAGAAGGAAAAAAACATAAATAAGTCGCATTTTTTGGGGAAATTTATTTGATAAAACCCAACACCAAGAATAGACATTTGAAAGGCAATTTAAAATAGATAAAGAATAGTGAACAACAGGCTGAATAAGTGTACGATATATGACGCATAAATAACCAACTGGTATGTTAACGTAACATATTATGGTAAGAGTCATTCAAATAACTATAACATATAGAACATGCATGCTATACGTTTACCAAACAATCTGTCACTCCTAATCGCTAAATCCGATGAAATCTTATACGTCTAGTCTCTTACGTGAATGAGCTAAATAATATTATTTGATATTTTACAGTAATGTGTTAATAATTTCACACACAAGTTGCTCCTGAGTATAAGTCGCACCCCCGGCCAAACTATGAAAAAAAACTGCGACTTATAGTCCGAAAAATACGGTAGTTTAAAAACAAATAAGCAAAGGAGGATGGGGTAAAAATAAAGACCTTTTTTTTTCAAAAGTATTAAAACTACAAATGAAAGCAAAGCGAAAACTTTACATTAACATTACAAAGTACAGAACAAGGAACTGCGCTGATTATGATAACTATTGATAGTTAAAAAGCAAAGTTAATGATTACAGTAGGCTTTTACCTGGAGTAGACGTAGATGATGATGATGTCGCTGTTATCGTCACCAAATATTAACGTCGTTTCTTACCCCGTGTTGTTGTGGACAAGTCGCTAAATGTGCCAAATGCAGGAGTTGCAGCTGTACATCTAACTTGGCTGCACTCTTCAGCCATGAGAAAAATACTGTGTTTAACAAGGTGCTTCTTCGGCTTGGAAGTATTCCCGCCACTTGCCTTGATATTGGCGAAAAAGACTCCTTTCTTGCCATGGCTTTCAACCTATTTCCATAAGGTAGCCTTTCCTTTGTCCATTTCTGCTCATGTGTGGCTCATCAGTAGCAAGTGAACTACAGCAAAGTTCCCCCCGCTACGGCATTGCCCGAGGCTCAAACAGGACGCGTTTGCGTTAATCGGCCGTTAAAAAAATTAGTGCCATTAATGAAATTTATAGTTAAAGCGTTATCGCATTAACTTTGACAGCCCTAGTTACAAGCAATTATACTGTAATATTTTAAAAAAAAAGTCATGTTCATCCAAAACAACATGTACTTAAATAAAATGTAATATTCATTTTGACCTAAATCTAAATAAAAACAAATATAAAACTAACATAAAACAAAATATATACCCCTATCATGAATCTAAAATAAATATACAAGAAGGGCGTTAAGAGCACTTTTCCTTTTGAGTATAAAGACAGAAAGCCTAAAGACAGAAAGCCAAAAGACTGAAAATGTGTGCGACAGGAATCCTACTTTTTTAGTGGTACTATATTTTATTGCATTTCATTTTGTTGTTCTCACCTCTAAACATCAGTTTTCTTAGAATTGCAGATTTTCACTGTCCACTTTTCTTTTACAAGCAAACTTTAAACATGCCAATTTTGTGCTATCTATGCGCTGACAGTTGTCGAAGTGTCGATACGCAAGAGGCTACAAGAATAAAAGTGACAATGTGCCGTATTTCGGGCTGTATGATGTGGGGGCATGGTTAAG
The DNA here is from genome assembly GCF_033978685.3 of Nerophis lumbriciformis. NCBI lineage: Eukaryota > Metazoa > Chordata > Actinopteri > Syngnathiformes > Syngnathidae > Nerophis > Nerophis lumbriciformis. The sequence goes on along the minus strand of NC_084581.2, from coordinate 25,474,660 downwards.
CGTATCAAAAACCAGCATTTGTACTTACTTTGACCTATAGTCGGTCTGTGTTCTATGTCCCAATATTGTAAATTAAAAGCCTCAGAATAAGTCTCACAAGAAAGTTACAGCATAAGATACCTAATATTTACCGCATCTTGTTGTTTGGGTTTCTTTGTTTTGACCTGTGTAATATTTTTATGGTGTGTTTCACAGAATTTGATGCATTGGTCAGGCTGGGCATCCCAGACCCCAACAGTTACATTAAGAAGCGCTTCAAATCCAGTAAGCTGCTTTTCCTCAGAGCAGCCTGTGTGGGCCAGGGACTGGTTGACCAGGTAGAAGCCTCTATAGAGGAAGCTGTAAACTCTGGCACATGGACTGACATACAGGTACAGTCTGTAGATTTATTGTTACCTAATCTCTGGCAAGTTTCTAATGCTCTGTCACTCATGACTGGTTTAGCCAATTTTGCCAAGCTGTCTGTCAATGGAGGACATTGGGATGTTGATCAACCAGGCCATGAGGAACACAAATGTGCACTCCGCGTGTCGAGTATTGGGAGACACAATTGTAGTTACTGAAAAATTCATCAGTGGATGCCTCAGTCTATTTGACGACGCCATACATAAGAAAGCTCAGAAGGTATGTAAGTCAGTTCAGTTTACCGTACAGAGCGCACACCCACCAAATTTTAGAATAATTAAACATTTTTCCACTATAAGCTGCTGATATATATGTTGTGAAATGAGATATTTATACAAATATTTTGTAAATATATATTTACTCACCTTAATTGTTTCCTAACAGTGCCGGCAGTAAAACGGTTGATCTAACAAAACAGAAAAGTAATTGTCATTGACCCACTTGCTGCTGAAACTAGCTCTCCTAACAGCTAAACAGACTCAATAACTCCAGGGTGTCATTTTGGTGAATTTGTGAAGCTAAAACAATACAAAAATAATGCCGTTGTATGTTAATACCAACACATATACTTGTAAAAGTGTTAGCTTATTAGCTGATGTTAACAACGCTAGTTTCATTACATTACGATAGCACCTACAAATATGCATGAAAACACTACGATCAAACATGTGACATTTAGTTAATATGAATTGTTTAGGTTATATTGTAAAACTTACAAACCTTGTAAGTGATGAATGAAGAAACCATATGAGTAGAAACGTTATGGACAACTAGTAGACTGAACGGCACTAATACTCTCAGTTCAAGGCACGGCATAGAAGAACATATTGCAGACTTTCAACCCCCAGCACCTGCAGTGAGCAAACTCATCCAAAAGATGGTGCCACAGCACAAACAATCACACCATTTCAGTTTCTGTCAGTGTTACTACTATGTAAGTTTGTTGTATACAAAACATTATGGCCATTAGCAAAGAAAAATCCATAGATTAGACGCACCGTAGTATAAGCCGCATGGTTCAAAGCTTGAGAAAAAGGTAGGGGCTTATAGTTTGGAAAATACTGTAATTTGCTTAGGGTGTACACCGACTACTTGGACTCTGTGTGATTCCTTCTCCCTTTTTTGGCCCTTGGTAGTAAGTTAACTAGGTCAGCTACATGTAACAACATTCAATCCACATCGCACAATGCATGTTGGACATAACTTACTTGTATCGTGTCTAGTGGAAACAAGATTTTAAAATGTGTAAACATGTCCAAGTGAAGAATACAACCTTATTGTTGTGTGCTGTGGCTCTTAGGAGGTCAAGAGCAATCCAGTGTTGCTGATCACGGAAGAGGATCTGAAGCAAGCATCTGTGGTAGCTGAAAATGTAGGGCTGTCAAAAAAAGAAAAGAAAGAAGTAGAGCGCAGGAAAAAAAATGCAGGTTTGAACCTTTTTAAAGTTGATTAAACATTTGTGTGTTATGTATATCAAGATATGTGCATTTGCATTGTCCTTATACAGTGTTGCAGCTACTGGAACTTTATTTCCCTGAGAGTACACGCTGAAGGGATCATTAGTTATATCAAATCTAATCTACTCTGTGATTACTATATATTATGTTAAATGTTTTCCCAGAGGGCAGTGGCACTGTAAAATCAAGTGGAGGAGGCAATGCCAGAGAATTCCGAACTCGTAAAACAAAGAAGAAGGGAAGAAAAGATGATGACAGCGATGAAGAAACCAGACCTTTGCAGAAAAGTATACACGCAAATCATTCTTACCTATGCCCGTGGCTGCTATTCTAACCTTTATACACACACATACAGTCGTGATCAAAAGTTGACATACACTTGTAAAGAACATAATGTCATGGCTGTCTTGAGTTTCCAATAATTTCTACAACTCTTATTTTTTTGTGATAGAGTGATTGGGGCACATACTTGTTGGTCCCAAAAAACATTCATTAAGTTTGGTACTTTTATGAATTTATTATGGGTCTACTGAAAATATGACCAAATCTGCTGGGTCAAAAGTATACATACAGCAATGTTAATATTTGGTTACATGTCCCTTGGCAAGTTTCACTGCAATAAGGCGCTTTTGGTAGCCATCTACAAGCTTCTGGCAAACTTCTGGTTGAATTTTCACCACTCCTCTTCACAAGATTGGTGCAGTTCAGCTACACTTGTTGGTTTTCTGACATGGACTTGTTTCTTCAGCATTGTCCACATGTTTGGGAAGGCCATTCTAAAACCTTATTTCTGGCCTGATTTAGCCATTACTTTACCACTTTTGACATGTGTTTGGGGTCATTGTCCTGTTGGAACACCCAACTGCGCCCAAGACCCAACCTCCAGGCTGATGATTTTATGTTGTCCTAAAGAATTTGGAGGTAATCCTCCTTTTTCATTGTCCCATTTACTCTCTGTAAAGCACCAGGTCCATTGGCAGCAAAACAGGCCCAGAGCATAATACTACCACCACCATGCTTGACGGTAGGCATGGTGTTCCTGGGATTAAAGGCCTCACCTTTTCTCCTCCAAACATATTGATGGGTATTGTGGCCAAACAGTTACATTTTTGTTTTATCTGACATCACATGGACAAAGATAAGACCTTCTGGAGGAAAGTTCTGTGGTCAGATGAAACAAAAATTGAGCTGTTTGGCCACAATACCCAGCAATATGTTTGGAGGAGAAAAGGTGAGGCCCTTAATTCCAGGAACACCAATCCTACCGCAAAGCATGGTGGTGGTAGTATTATGCTCTGGGCCTGTTTTGCTGCCAATGGAACTGGTGCTTTGCAGAGAGTAAATAGGACAATGAAAAAGGAGGATTACCTCCAAATTCTTCAGGACAACCTAAAATCATCAGCCCGGAGGTTGAGTCTTGGGCGCAGTTGGGTGTTCCAACAGGACAATGACCCCAAACACTACGTCAAAAGTGGTAAAGGAATGGCTAAATCAGGCTAGAGTTAAGGTTTTAGAATGGCCTTCCCAAAGTCCTGACTTAAACGTGTGGACAATGCTGAAGAAACAAGTCCATGTCAGAAAACCAACAAATTTAGCTGAACTGCACCAATTTTGTCAAGAGGAGTGGTCAAAAATTCAACCAGAAGCTTGTGGATGGCTACCAAAAGCGCCTTCTTGCAGTGAAACTTGCCAAGGGACATGTAACCAAATATTAACGTTGCTGTATGTATACTTTTGACCCAGCAGATTTGATCACATTATTAGTAGACCCATAATAAATTCATAAAAGAACCAAACTTCATGAATGTGTTTGGTGACCAACAAGTATGTGCTCCAATCACTCTATCACAAAAAAATAAGAGTTGTAGAAATGATTGGAAACTCAAAACAGCCATGACATTATGTTCTTTACAAGTGTATGTCAACTTTTGACCACGTCCTGGTGTCCGTGGTCTGGTAAACTCCTGGTGCAGATAGCTACTGGGATAGTGTTTCTCCACCTAGCTCCTCTGTACTCAGCCATGCATTCATTTGTGTGTGTGCGTGCGTGCGATGACTGGGGATGTGGGTCATCGGGGTTTTGTTTTTAAGTCTGTAAAGCACTTGGTGTTGCATTTCTTTTATATATGAAAAGCGCTTTATAAGTAAAGTTTGACTGTAGTATGGAGTAGGGCTAGATAAATAAGTTGTGTTTTCTTTCTACTCCTTTTCGGAAATATGTTTGTGGCTGTGGAATCGGGATATAACTCTATTGTGAATTGGTATGCATGTTTAATAAAATAAATGTAAATGTCTTTACCCCTAAATTAGTTACTGCATGTAAACTGTCATCATGCAAGATAGTTAATTGTGGTTGCGCAGCAACTAATTCTGGGGGTTTGCTTTCTCCACAGATCTTAGTAAAAAGCAACAAGCCTCGTTAATGACCCAGGAAGAAATACTCGCTGTGTTAGAAGAGCGAGTGACTGACTGTCCACAAGAAATCTGTTCTGAGCTGGCAGAGCTTTTAGTACGGTAATACATATGTATTTGGCTTTTCTTTCTTTTGCATTTTCTCAAACTTCCAAGTTTAAGAGCAAACAATTCCCTTTCGCTGCAGGCCATTGAATAAAGCCTATCAGGAGGTGCTACAGAGTTTGTTCATGTCCAGCTCCAGCTTACTTTCAGGGGGCAACAAAAAGTCTGTTAAGGATCTGCAGGAGGAAATAACCAACCTGTACAACAACATCAGGCTTTTTGAAAAAGGCGCACTTTTTTTCTCAGGTAAATTTACAGCTATCTACTCATTCCCCTCATTTCAGCCATCACCATCAATAGCCACGTGTGCATGGGCAAAATGTATTTAATCTGATCATAATTTGGATTAGAATGTTACTGTGTACATGGACCTTGAAAAAATGATCCGATTATGAAGTGCATTTTCATCCAAGACATGCACCTGGGGATAGGTTGATTGGCAACACTTAATTGGCCCTAGTGTGTGAATGTGAGTGTGAATGTTGTGTGTCTATATGTGTTGGCCCTGCAATGAGGTGGCGACTTGTCCAGGGTGTACACCGCCTTCCGCCCGAATGCAGCTGAGATAGGCTCCAGCTCCCCCGCGACCCCGAACGGGACAAGCGGTAGAAAATGGATGGATGAATTTTCATCCATCACACCTTAAATTGGAATACTTTATTTTGAGATGCGCAGCACACACAGTAAACCGAACTAGAAGAAGCAGTGACTTCCCCTGTGCATTTGTGCTTGTCCGACGTCACAATTACAAGTATATTACCCATCCATCCATCCATTTTCTACCGCTTGTCCCTTTCGGGGTCGCGAGGGGCGCTGGAGCCTATCTCCGCTGCATTCGGGCGGAAGGCGGGTTACACCCTGGACAGGTCGCCACCTCATCGCAGGGCCAACACAGATAGACAGACAACATTCACACTCACATTCACACACTAGGGCCAATTTAGTGTTGCCAATCAACCTATCCCCAGGTGCATGTCTTTGGAGGTGGGAGGAAGCCGGAGTACCCGGAGGGAACCCACGCAGTCACGGGGAGAACATGCAAACTCCACACTGAAAGATCCCGAGCCCGGGATTGAACTCAGGACCTTTGTATTGTGAGGCACATGCACTAACCCCTGTATCACCGTGCTGCCCAAGTATATTACCCATTTTAACTTTTTTTTAAACGTTATTTATCCATTTTTCCATCAGTTGCTACTTTTGTTTTACCTCTCTTTGAAATGAAGAAGTGTTTACATGCGCTCCAATCTGAATGACTGTCGGCACAAACCACACATCTCAATTAGAATGAAATTCTGATCTGAACGTCTGTGTGTGTGTGCGTGTAATCGGGTCAGAATATTCCGAATGAAGCATTTTATTCCGGTTAGGCTTTTAATCTGATTAATTGTGTCTATATGCACATAACTAATGTTCACCATTTCGGATAAATACATTTTTTTAAATACAAAAGTTTTTCAATTATCTCAACGGCTTATTGATATTTGGTTCCCGTGGACACGGTATATCCCCTTCTACTCCAGATGCGTGCTATGTCAGCATGTTAACAAGCCATGGTGATCAGGTAGTGTTGAGTATTAAACAGTAAAACTAGTGAATTAAATTATAAGCACAGTCAGAAAACAAAGTCCTCGGATGGATTTATGACGTTTGTCCAATTGGTGACAACAGCAGATATCTCCCTAGATGGTAAAGATTTACCCGAAGAGCTTTGCGTGAGCCTGCCATTGTAGTCGGACGTTGTAGTCAATAATGTACTTATTTTTCTCTATTGTCCTGTTGTGGGGCAGACTGGCTCGTTTATGCACATGCATCCTCCGCTGTTGCCATTTCTAATACAAAGTAGCATATAGTTCGAACTTATATCTGTCAGTAGATTCCATATGGAAGCACTAAAAACATGGCTGAAGGGGAGAAGACCCAGCCACATGGATAAGACACAAACAGTGCATCTTAAAGTGACGGTCAGATAGCGGTTTGAAGATCGTCTGTAAAACATAATCTGTGCAAAATTTTGACCAAGGAACCACCATTACATGTTATGTAGAGGAAGTGCTTTAAATGAAAACAAATAATAATCAGAATATTACCCTTTAAAATTCACTCAGCAGTGACTTCTTGCACCCATAAAACGTTACCAATCGTAACATTAGTAAAGCTGGAAACGAATTTGGCAGTTTCAAAGTAAAAGGTTTAAAATTGAAAGTCTCCGCATAAACATCCATAAATATTGAGCTTTCTTAAAAGGTAGCGGCAAATTCATTCATGGCACAGTTCTTTCACATACGCTACACATTATCCATTTGCAACTGCTTTTTTGATGTCATTGTACACAATGTCTTCAATGTCAGGTATATCAGATCCAAGGATTAGAGTGTGACAGTTATGTTTCCTTTCCATCCTTACAGAGGAATCCCAAGTCCCCATTGCCAAGCATGTGTTAAAAACTATATGTACAGACATTACCAACATTCTGGTCAACTTCCTTGCCGCTGACTTGATGATGTCAGTTGAGAACCCTAGCACCATAACCAATGAGGTCAGAGGAAAGCTTTGTCTACTTCGTTTTTACAGCTTTTTTTGTCTGCAAATGTGCTTGTGCCAGCGTTGTTTTTGTCGGCCATCATAAGTTTTGTCTAAGTCTTTTGGATGAAAATGCTTGAGTTTTAGTCCCATTTTAAACATTTCTGTATGTGCTAGTTTTAGTTGACGAAAACTGTTTTAGCCGAGTAATTTTTTAGTAAAATAAAAATAACCAAGCCATAATAATTATGATAATGATGGATTACATTTATATAGCGCTTTTTTCAAGTGGCTCAAAGCTCTTGACTGAGAACCCATCGTTCATTCATTCCACATTCACACCTTAATGGTGGTGAACAACATTTGTAGCCACAGCTGCTCTCGGGTAGACTGACAGAAACGTGGCTGCCAGTTTGCGTCAATGGCCTCCCCGACCACCACCAAACATTCATTCACATTCATACACCAGTGTGTCAGGGCACAGGAGGCGGAGTGGGTGAAGTGTCTTGCCCAAGGACACAACAGCAGTGACTATGATGGCGGATTAGTACCAGGAACCCTAAAGTTTCAGGACAGCCGCTCTACCATCTGAGCCACGCTGCCTCAAAACAATAGCTGGATAATAAGGGCCAGTCCCAAAACATCCCCTCTCCCTACTTTTTAGCCCTATTCCTACATGTGCGTTTCCGTGAAGGTAGTGGTATTCCAATGACTCTTTGCATTTAGGGGTAGTGGGCATAACGAGGGTTATGGTGTACAAATCTAACCCTTGACAGGGAGGGATTTCAGATGCTGACTCGCTTAGGTAGGGGTCGGGAAAATTCCACAATTTCTGCACAAGTTACTTGTTAGTTTGTAACGTTAGCCAGCAAGCCACGCTAGCTAACGTTAGGTTAAAATACTAGAAAAGATGTGAAAACCTTCAAAAAATTCACAAGAGACAACAGTCGTAGATGGCGGCTTTTTTTCGTGTAGTTTTTTGTTTATTCATCAAACTAAGCATGATGAATGATAAAAAACGATCTCATCCTATGCTGCCGGATTTGTTGTTTCATAGTGGGACTAGGGTTGTACAGTACACCGCTACTGATAAAGGACTGCGATACTAATGAATTAAAAAGTTACTACTGCCTTTGGAAAATACCGGTAGTTATTTTTCATCCACATATGCTGCCGTGCGGCGGGGATTTTGCTGAACCGAGACGCGCCGCATTTGTGTGTCAAAATGCACACATTGAGTGTATACAAGCGGAAAAGTGTTGAAAGGAATATAGACCAAAAAAACAGCAAGTCTACTGGTTAATAAAAAGGGTGCGTGAAAGGCAGTATAGAATAGAATAGAAAGTACTTTATTGATCCCTGGGGGAAATTCAGCACCACAGTTCGCTCACAATAGACAATAAATACTATACAGCATTATTCACATGTAAATAATATAAATATATTATCCATATATTCTACATCATACAGTCTGATGGCTGTCGGTATGAAGGACCTCCTATGTCGTTCCGTGTTGCATTTTGGGAGTCTGAGCCTTCCACTCAACGTGCTCTTCTCTCCGCCAGGTCCGAGTGTAGTGGTAGTATGAAGGTATTTGAAGTGAAGTGAAGTGAATGACATTTATATAGCGCTTTTTCTCAAGTGACTCAAAGCGCTATACATTGTGAAACCCAATATCTAAGTTACATTTAAACCAGTGTGGGTGGCACTGGGAGCAGGTGGGTAAAGTGTCTTGCCCAAGGACACAACGGCAGTGACTAGGATGGCGGAAGCGGGGATCGAACCTGCAACCCCCAAGTTGCTGGCACGGCCGCTCTACCAACCGAGCTATACCGCCCCATTTGGACTTCAAAACTATCAATAAAAGGTGACACTTTAAACACAGAAGCGTGGCGCTGCTCTAAAACATGCCTCGCCAAATGTGTCAATACAGCATTACCACCTTTGCTTCAAACTTAGGTAAAAATAACAAATATATTTAGATCTGTACAAGAAGTTTAAAGAGGAGCAGGTAATATAATTAACAGCTTACCCCGTGCACATATACATATGTAGATGTTCAAACAGCTGCTTGGCTTGTTGAAAATGAATAGCGAGATAGCTAAAGACTTTTCTTTCTATTTTGGTCTCTGCACATTCTCTGGGAGAATTTTGGAAATGCCGTGAAAAACTTTACCTAAGTTTGGGGCTTGCATTTACAGTTACTTGGGAATGTATATGAACAAAAGACAGATTTTGAATATTTATGAATTATGCATATTTCTTAGCACTAAATCTTTAATGTTTGCCTTCAGGTAAGAGTAAAAATGTTGGGCAAACTGCCGGATGAGCTCAAAGTACCCCTGATGACGCTGCACAACTGTCTTAATGGCAAAGTAAGTATGTAGCCTGTCACCTACTCTGCACACTGATACTGTGTTTCATTTGTAACAGGTTATCAATTTAATAAGAAAATAAAAGTTTTTAAAAAATGTATAATTATTGTAGAGGGGCTTTCACTTCCTCCTGCTCTTTTATAGAAGCCAACACCTTAAAAAACAACTTCCATCACAATTTTGGGAAAGGCTTTTACAAAATCAATCATTTAAGTCTGTGTGTGTATATCAAAAAATGCTGGGGGGGCATGCTTGCTTTGATGTGAATATGCAGCAAGGGTAAGCAGTGCCCTATCCATTTCTACTTCCCAGACAATCGAAGAATTTCTGAAAAATCTCGAGATCTCTGCAGAAGTGTGTGGCTTCATGCTAAAGAAGGCGGACAAGAAAAAAGAAAGGTAGTAATGATTGTCCAATTTCTGTTTTTGAGCCTTAATTTTTGACCTGGGTTATTTGTTTTTCTTTTTTAGACAAGCCCTACTACTGCATCGCCAGACTCTGATTCAGCAGTTGATGGAGACCGAGGACCCTGCTCTGGTCCTCCATCTCACCAGTGTGCTGTTGTTTCAGGACAGCACTCATTGCATCCTACACGCTCCAGGACGCTGTGTACCAAATATTATAGGCACCCTCACAGGCCGGATACCCGTGGTATGTGCCTTACTCTGTTGATTGCTGTATACACATCTACCTACCATTTCATCATTCTATCCATTCATTCATTTGCGATACTTCTTGTCCTCATTCATCCCTGTCTGACCTTGGTCAGTGTCTTCAACTGCTTTCATTTGGCGGTTGAATTTCAGGTGTTAATTTCGTTAAGTAATAATTTTCGTCCTAGTTATCGCCAACAACCTATTTTCCCCTGATGACAATAAGATGATAACGAATCAAAACAAAATGCACGTTGACTAAGACAATAACCAAATTAACTGAAATTTTTGTCGATGAATAAATCGAGACAAAAATGTTAGCAGAAACAAAAACTAATAGTAGACGGGTGGGACACGTTGGGAATATATCCAATCACAGCTCTAACAGTATATATGAAAGTTAGTTACAAAGGGGAGCCAATCAAATGTTTTTCCTTGTGAGATGAGGAAGTTGAATTTTTCACCGTGAAAACAATAATGTGTGGTTTTAACGTGTTCCATATCGTAATATGTGTACACTTGGGAGAACGTGACACATTTTATTTTTGACGCTATGATGCCATCAGTAGGCGAGTCATTGTGTTATCTACACCAGGGTTTTTTAACTTTTTGACATGTGGGCCCATCTTTTCCACCTACTCAAATATTAACACTGAATTATTCATCTTACTCTTGATTTTACGCATTTTCAATAATTATTGCTAACCTACTTACAGTTTACAACTTTAAAAATTATCTATTTAACACATCAACTTTAGGCTTAGGTCAGGCTGATTGGAAAAACAAGTACTAATTAAATACACTGGAAGGGACTCATAAATAACTGACAAAAAATGTATTTACATGTTGTGCCAAACCGTAATAAACTGAATAATTGACAAATATGTTTCTTAACTTAACTGTCAATAAAATTTGTCTAAGGCTTTCGACGTGGTAAATTGTGTGGACCATACTGTCTGAATGCGGATGCGCTGCTAAATTCATTCGCATGATTCAACTACTACATTATGGCATGAAAGCCACCGTACTGACTGGAATTTATTCTAAAAATTAGGCATTCGACCTTACTGCTGGAGTCAAACAAGAATATGTCATTTCACCTACTTTGTTAATTTCTGTGATCCTCCATCTAGTCAAAGACAAGCTACCTGATGGCATTAAGATTGTCTATAGAATGGATGGGAAGTTGTTACACCTTAGACTAAAAGCAAATACCAAGACTTCTAGAACGTTTGTCATGGAACTCCAGTATGCCAATGACAACGTTGTATGTGCTCTGCCTGCTGACGACCTTCAGATCATCTGGAGTGTTTTGACCGAAGCCTACGAAACCCTTGGCCCTGAGCAAAACATCAAGACGACCAAAGTAATGTTCCTTAGAGCTACTAAAACTTCTGAATTTTAACCTAATTTAAATCCCCAAATCAGAATTAAGAACGCAGTTCTGGAAAATGTACAGCCACCTCTCGGTGAATGCCAATATTGACGTGGAAGTGAAGCATAGTCTTTGGATCGTTTAGAAAATGAGTATTCGAGAATTAAAGTTAAGTTAAAAGTTAAAGTACCAATGATTGTCACACACACACTAGGTGTGGTGAAATTAGAACACAGGTAATATCCTAAAAACAAGTTGTGTTTAATGTTGCAACATTTCTTAAATACTGCACAGAAGCATTTTTAAGTACGGTAAGTACCAATGATTGTCACACACACACTAGGTGTGGTGAAATTTGTCTTCTGCATTTGACCCACTCGACATCCATTGCATTCGGTGTGCCCTGACACACTGGTGTACCACATATGCGGTCCTCTCCAAGGTTTCTCATAGTCATTAACATCGACCTCCCACTGGGGTGAGTTTTTCCTTGCCCTTATGTGGGCTCTGTACCGAGGATGTCGTTGTGGCTTGTGCAGCCCTTTGAGACACTTGTGATTTAGGGCTATATAAATAAACATTGATTGATTGATTGATTGATCTCCTTGTTCACCCCCCTGGGAGGTGAGGGGAGCAGTGAGCAGCAGCGGTGGCCACGCCCGGGAATCATTTTTGGTGATTTAACCCCCAATTCCAACCCTTGATGCTGAGTGCCAAGCAGGGAGGTAATGGGTCCCATTTTTATAGTCTTTGGTATGACTCGGCCGGGGTTTGAACTCACAACCTACCGATCTCAGGGCGGATACTCTAACCAGTAGACCACTGAGTAGGTCTAGTGGCCTAATCTGGGCTAAGGTCTCTCTGTGTGGTCTTAGCAGACTCTTCTTTGCTGCCTTAACCCTAACACATCTGGATGTGTTGCAGGACAATCACCAGCTACTTAGTCTCTATCAGAGCCTGGTGGTGAAACAATTGACGAGCCAGAGTCAAAGAAGGAAGCAGGCGGAATGGCAGGAGGAGGCAGAGGATCCAGATGAGGAGACGCAAAGGATCCTAACGCAGTTCAAGCATTTGACGCCTCAACTCAAGGAGCTGGTGCTAACCCAGCAGAAGGCACCTGTGAGTGAGGAGTGATCCCTTTCACAACAAATAATAGAATATACAGTATGAGCCTAATTTACTAAAGGTTTGCATGTACTAAGACATGTGCAAACCTGATAGCGCACGCAAAGCTGATCTACTAAACGTGTGCAATGTGGATCGCGTGTGTTAAGTGAGCAGAATAAGGCTTGCCGTTCATTTTGCGTCTCTGTCTTCATTAATATGCTGATCATCAAACAGCCACAATACAGGGAGAAGAAAATGCAAATATAATTATTTAACACGCGCAATGTGATTTATCAACACTCATCCCTGTGCGAGCACTATTTAGCGTTTTATTTAATACTTGCGAGAAGGATGTGCAAACTGACACAGTTTCACACACGGCTGCAGGATCAAATAATAAATGCAGCAATGTAAAAAATACATTTTGACTTTGTCTATTCAGCAATTTCCTTTTATAATTTTAGAGCTGCTGGATGACTTGTGGGACTGATTACAATTAATTCAATTTATATTTTGGTGTCTGCTAGCGTTTTTTTTTTTTTTTAAATGTCATTAGGTTTTTTTAATTTAGGAAGTATATTACTATAATATATCTCCTACATGTAAAAAAATGTCTTTCATTGTGCATTTTCTTGCAGTTGAGTCATTCCAGTCGTACGAATGCGCTGGTGAGTGTGCTGATGTTTGTTGTCTAGATTGCGATTCAGAAAAAGTGTTACAGATTATAGATGTGTGCTGCCGGTTCAACACATCGCACACATGTAGTAGCATGATAACATGAATGTGGAGAAAATGATTATCTCTTTGATAAAAGCCCCGTATGCACGCTGAATCTTCATTTGAATAAGGTGTCTGCACCCCGTTTAAATTGCACACGCAGTCTTAGCAGATCACACTCATAGTACACGATATATCGTTTTTTTTTTGCACACGTTTTTTGCGTTGTATTTGGATCTTAGTAAATCAGGCCCTATGTGTATGTATGTATGTATGTATGTATGTACTAGTGCTGTCAAACAATTGTAATATTTAATTGCGATTATGACATTTTGACCACAGCCAACTCATAATGAATGGTGATAATCGCATTTTTTTTATGTACTTTTTGTCACCAGACAGATTTTAGGTTGTTTATTACTCTCATCAAAGGACTGGACAATTATTTTGATGTCTGCATATGTTTGTTTATTAGACATTGTGCTTTTTTACACAGCTCAACCCATCACGAACACACTCTTTTACACACGTGCACACACACACAGTTTAGTACGTGTAATGTGTGTGTGCACACCTGTAAGGTGTGGTGTGATGTGAGTGGGAGCTGGGGAAGTTGAGCTGGGTTAGCATGAGTTTGCAGTCTAAAAGTGTTGAGCAGCTCCGATGTGTAATTGTTCTCACTGAGTGTAATTGTTAATAAAGTGTCTGAGTGCATTTGTGACTGTCTTTACTTCTCCCCTGCAGGTCAGTACAATACTCATCTTACTGGCGATGCTTACTGGTGGACTTTTCGGCGTGTTCCTGTCTGTGTCAGACCAGGGTATTTTCTTTCGTGATACCACTGGTTTTCTTTCCAATCCGATACAGAGTAAAATTCTATCTGGTATTGGCGATATTGAGCTTAAACTGATACTTGTGTCAAGTACATTTTACAAAGTATTTGAAAAAACAGCTCATTGCATAAAGAATACTAAAACAAAAAAGGTATTTATTTATTAGTTTAAACTTACCTAAATCAATCTAGGCTATTCTGCCAGTGAGAGATTAGTGTAGTGGTATATTATACATAACATCTCATAAATGTAGTTCAGTGTTTAATCCTGTTCATGACACATCATCTTAAATGAAAGTATTGATATTTTGATTCAATAATCGATGGGGCATAAGTGTGTGGCACACAAGGTGTCAAAATAGTGCCGCTAAAGGGAATTACCGTTAACTTGTAATTATTGCGTTACTTTTGACAGGTCTAGTATTTGGAAATGTTGGCACCAAGTAGCGCCAACAGCCTCTCCAGCCACCACCGAACATTCATACACGCCTTGAGAGGTGCTGCAAAGAGGAATGGGCAAAACTGCCCAAAGATAGGTGTGCCAGGCTTGTGGCATCGTATTCAACAATACTTGAGGTGGTCATTGCTGCCAAAAGTGCATCAACAAAGTATTGAGCAAAGGCTACGAATACTTACGAACATGTGATTAAGGTTTTTATTTTAAATAACAAATAAAAAACTTTTTCATTGCCATTTTGGGGTATTGTGTGTAGAATTTTTTTGGGGGGGGAAATGACCATTTTGGAATATGGCTGTAACATAACAAAATGTGGAAAACGTGGATGCTCTGTACCTGACAGGAAATTGAATCCAAATGTTTGCAGATATTTTGTCTGGCACCACTGTCAACAGCACTAAATAGTACTCATTGAAAAAGAAGTGTGTGAGACACAGGTGAGGAGGGAGGGGACTTTGGGATGCTGATGTGTGCTAGAATCACCAAGAGAAATCCTCGTCTCCGACATTGGGAAGTACAAGACTGGAAAAAGGTGTTGAACCAGAAGTATTACTCAAAAGCCAACGTCTACTTACAGCATGTGTGACCCATTCTGTCAACAGAGAATTTGAGAAATGTGTCCCTTTATGTCTACGTGTATTGTTACACAATAGACATTTTACTGTGGTGTTCGTATTTGAGATTGTGTCAAAATCCACACAACAAAGTGGCAACAGGAAAGGAATTTACCTTTTAAGCTTTGAAATGGGGCCAAAGACCCTTTACCGAGGTTCATTTGTGAACACTTTTTTTTTTACAATCATTGAATAAAAATGTGTGAGCAAAATTAATTAAAAATTCAGTTAAATTATATCGATCCATTTTCTACCGCTTGTTCCTTTTGGGGTCGCGGGGGTTGCTGGGAGCCTATCTCAACTGCATTCGGGCGGAAGGCGGGGTACAACCTCGACAAGTCGCCACCTCATCACAGGGCCAACACAGATAGACAGACAACATTCACACACTAGGGCCAATTTAGTGTTGCCAATCAACCTATCCCCAGGTGCATGTTTTTGGTGGTGGAAGGTCCGAATCTTAAACAGCAACAAAAGTGAATTTAGTACAAAAGTTTTATTTACCCATAATCAAATGGTACAAGATTGGATTGAATTGCCATGCAAACAGACAACGTCCTCCGGGGACATTGGATATATCGAGAATCATGCAAATCATACATAGACTTGGTCTACTTGACCATTTATGTTTCTCCCTCCTGTGTCAAGGTCCCGTTGTTTTGGACGTGTTTATTCTGCGACCTCCTTGAATCCTTTAGCCATAACAAACAATCAAAACATTTTGTAGAATGGTCAGGCCGACCATATATTCAACTCACCCACATATGCTCCTTCAATGGTACAGAATAGAAAAAAGAGAAACGAACAGACATTCTTAATGCTTTTCGACCTCGCTCTCTTTTCGGACTTTGACAGATACAAAATATGGTTCAAAGGTCAGAAATTCCACCACATACCCCTCTTCAAGGGTTTTAGAACCCTGGACCATAACGATTTCTGACCTAGGCCTCTTCCTTAAAAAATCTCTACCACAGATAGAGGCGAAAACCCCAATGTTATGCGGGGCGAAATTCCTCTTTGACTCTCACTGAGCGATCGCTGTTATCAGCCTGCAGTAAAACCGTATCACAGAACACAATTAGTGCCCTCACCTTTAAATTAGTAAAATGGAATAACAGAATACTTTGATCATGCACATCATTGAACATAATTAGATGATTATATATATATATATATACCGTATTTTTCGGACTATAAGTCACAGTTTTTTTCATAGTTTGGCCGGGTTTCAGTGCGACTTATATGTTTTTTTCCTTCTTTATTATGCATTTTCGGCAGGTGCGACTTATACTCCGAAAAATACGGTATATATTTATATATATAAATATATAGATATATATATAGATGTACAGTATATTTATATATGTACTTATGCAGATGTATTTCACATTAATGATCAATCAAACAAAAATCTCTTTGACAATGATTATAGACTTATGACTGTAAGCTGTTGCAGAATTATTTTTTCGGCATTTGCAATGAATGTAGTTACCAATATTGTTGCTATGTGATTGATTTTGAACAAAAACTGAATTTCATATTAGTCCATGCTCATGTAGACCCCTCGGTGGTGCCTCAGGCTGGTGGCCAGCCGACACCTCTTTGGGCTATTGGCTGCCTTGGTGGAGAAGGAGATCCACTCAAACAGTCTGGCTCTGTCTCTCTTTGGGGTGTGGCTCTGTCCATTAGGCAGGCTGTGCAGTGACATGTGCGCGCTGGCCGCTTTGGGGAAGGCTGAGGTAAAGTTGGAGCTGTTGGTGCTCAAGTCCAGGCCCTCGGCTTGCTTCAAGGCCTCCTCGCCGCTCGGCACCCCGACACCTCCTTCCATAGCTGCTGGAGGTTCGACGGACACATCGTGGCTGGCAACCTTAGTCGTTGTCGTCATCGCTGGCAAGTTGTTTTCTCTCCTCTGAGGTTCCTCCCAGTCAGGTATCGGGTGTTGTCTGGGATCCGACTTTGACCCTGACCCTCTTGGCGGGTGGAAGGGAATCTGGAGTGGCAGGCTGTCATCCTCGAATCTGAACTGGCACACAAATTCTGCATTTTGTAAAAATACCATTTTGGTCTCACGGTGATTCCTCCCACCAAGGGAGCTGCTGGTCCTGGGAAGGGCTGATCTGTATGCAGTTCTTAGGGTGAAAATTCAAAGCTCGTAAAAACAGTTTTATTCAGGGACATTCGAATGATCATTAACGCTAATGGCAACATGTCAATCAAATTCAATTTGGTCTGTGCACAGCTTTTAGCCAATTTGTTTTGATGTTCTGGTTCATCCTTTCAACCTTACCTTGTGACTGAGGATGATAACCTGCGTTCTAGTCCGAGAGCCTTTTCGACCAAGGCTAAGTGAGTATTTTTAAAATGGGTGCCGTTGTTTGACCTAATCTTTTTGGGCAATTCACAAGTCATTTAATTACTGAATTGGCATCCTCCTTTGAGGTTGGGGTTGCCTCCGGCCAACCACTGTAATTGTCAACACAAGTCAGCAAGCACCTTTTTCCTTGTACCGAATTGATCATATCAATTAAATAAAAACCTTGACGCGCTCAAACTTGACACAATCCAAACTCACCTCCCTGAATAAGGGACAGTGTTAGTAGTAGCACTTTCAGAAACATCCAAGAAAAAGAAAAGACAGCTGATAGTCAAGCGCAGCAAGAGCAGAGGCGGAGGACAGGTCATGTTTGAGGTCAATGTTTGCTTTTGCAATAGTCATTTGATTTTTTACAACACCTATGAATTATTGTGGCCACAATAATTCACTAAGTACGGTAGTTTAGTCTTTATATGATAGGACAATGCACAGAAACACTAAGTTCAAAGACAGATATGTTCTGTACCAGATTATAGCTAACTAGCTACTTTCCATCTGCAGTCCATGGCTACCTAAATTAAAGGGATACAAAAATCATGCAATAAAATTATGGCAACAAAATCATACTATAGCATGTAATCAAATTAAGAAAAGTCATAAAATGCCCTTTCATTGACACATACTTAATATACAATACAACCACACCTTATTTACACCATCACACAAAGACAATACATGCTCTTGTTCACATCTGTCATTTGTAAAAACAACCATGATTTTAACAGCCACACCTCACAATTTACAACAAGAATGCTCTCATGGATAAATATAATACACATTAAGTTGATGTGTCAATCAAAATGCCCACCTTAGTGACCGTGTGAGCAGCTTTGATTGCTCCAAAGCCACTTTTTAACTTCAATGTTTCTATTGCTTTGAATATAACGGGGAGAAGGCTAATTGGTCTGTAGTTATTGATGTCTTGTTTATTTCCTGCTTTATGGATTGGGATGATAGTAGCAGTTTTCAACATGGTAGGGGAAGTGTTTTCTGTTATTGTTTTATTTATCAATGTTGTTATAGGAGCAGTAAGACTATCTTTATACGTTTTTAGGAAGAAAGTGTCCAGACCGTATATATCTCTAGATCATGCGTTTGATAATGCAGGGAGGATTTTGTTTACCTTTGTTTCATTTGTTAATTCTAAACTTAGTCCATCCTGAATAAATGGCAATTCTTTGCACTGATTTTGAGGGACTTTTTATTCAGGGTTTGTACAGACTGGATGAAATGTTCATTAAAATGAAAAATTGATATTTAATGTTATAGTGTTGTTTCTTGTTTGCTCTCTTCCAGTGAGTTTGTCAATGGCTTTCCATAACTGTCTAATGTTACCTTTTGCAGCTTTGATTCATTCTAAGTGAAAGTCAGCCCTAGACTTCCGCATAAGCATTGTAACTTTGTTCCTCAAACTTTAAAAAATCATACGATCCGTATTTAGACCTGTTTTAATTGCTCTTTTGAGAGCCGAGTCCCGATTTTTCATCAGAATCCAAATTGTTTCATCAATCCAAGGTATTTTTATTTTAGCACTTTTCTTTCTGGGTTTTGTTTTAGTGTATTTACAGATGATCTCTTTGATTTTTGTCATTAGGTCATCACAGGCATGTTCGGTGCTAGTGACGGTTTTAAATTCATTCTCTAGTAAGTGTTGGTCTTTTTTAGGGATATAGGGCAAGCACTTTTGTGTACCTTTTTGGCTGTGATGCCTAATCTTGACAACTTCCGTGTTATCAATGTGATATTATGGTCTGATAAGCCTGTTAGTCATTTGTACGTTTTTATTTTTGTTTTTTTTTATGCGATCGGGTTTGTTAGTAAATACCAAATCCAGTAAGGCTCAGGAGGAATGTGCACTTCTAGTAGGGCTGCTTATCATTTGTGTCATGTAGAAGCCGTTTATAATATCCTTAAGTCTATCTTATACCATGCTAGTTGTTATAATGATAGTTCACATGAGCGACCATACCTTGAGTTCCAACATATATAGGAGTCAAAGAGCTCCTATTACGAGTAGTCTAATTGGTGATCATACATGTGGCGGGTCGGGTGCACGCAGCTCAGTCAGCCAGGGCCTTCACCAATAGGACAGCTGGAGCAGTCCTTGTCTTTCACTCCTTCCCGGGAGGAGGCGTACCTAGTAGATGTCAGCTGATGTCATGCAAGCAGGCAAGGTGTGTGCAGGTCCACCACAAAGGGATGCTTCAATGAGTGTCCAGCAATCTGAAGCGGAAGTTGTTTGGTGACAGGTGTCATTCTTGTGATCACAGCGTTGACACTTACTGTATGTCCAGCAGAGGCCTGTTTGTTTCTCCTGCTGGGCGTCCTTTGCCACGTCTGCATGATGTTTTGGCTACAAATCGGAGCCTGTCTTGTTCAGAGAAGTTGGCACAGTCACATGACCAGTCACCCGGCTGCAAAACAGTTTCCACCCTGGCCTGACCTAGGATCACCGCGACCACCACCCGAGTCTGACTGTCTGGTTTCATGCCCGTTGAGGATTCTTCCCTCCAGATGTTGGAGCTCAAACACGTTCACCCACTGTTGAATATACTTCAGCTGATTTTTGACCTTTTGGTTCTTTTGACATTTAGTTTCAGTGATCTGTCATTTAAGGAGTTGTTTCATTGCTGCTCTGTCACAGCCTTGTCGTTATCCTCTTGCTTAGTCCAATTCTGCATATCACGTTTAAAATCACAGCATTAATTGTCCTAGTAAACGTTCATCAATACTCCCAATACAAAGATTATACGTACTACTTCATGTATATTTAAGTAACATTTTAAATCAACTAAAGATTATCTGTCATTCGTGTCTGTCAGTTGGTTCCAGCATGCTGTAATGCTACACTTCACTTGTGCACTCTACTTCCTGTCGTGCGTGATATTCTATATAGATATATATCAATAGTCATGAAAATAAAGAAAACGCATTGAAATGAGGTGTGTCCAAACTTATGGCCTGTACCGTATATACACATATATACATATACACACACACTTTATATATACATATATATATGTATACATATACACACATATACTGCTCAAAAAAATGAAAGGAACACTTTGAAAACACATCAGATTTCAATGGTGAAGAAAAAAAAAGTCAGATATCTATACTGATATGGACAGTTTAATGTCTGAGGAACAAAAGGATGCCACATCTTTTGACGGAAATAAAAGTTTTCAGCCTACAGAGGGCTCAGTATATAGAAACCCCAAAAATCAAAGTGAAAAAATGATGTGGCAGGCTC
Organism: Nerophis lumbriciformis; assembly: GCF_033978685.3. NCBI lineage: Eukaryota > Metazoa > Chordata > Actinopteri > Syngnathiformes > Syngnathidae > Nerophis > Nerophis lumbriciformis. Next base: position 25,453,998 of record NC_084581.2, on the reverse strand, counting down.
GTCCATTTTGCCTAAATTCAATTTCTGCAACTCAAAATTATTTTCAATATCTTGTGTGGCCCCCACGTGCTTGTATGCATGCTTGACAACGTCGCGACATGCTCCTAATGAGACCATGGATGGTGTCTTGTGGGATGTCCTCCCAAATCTGTCTAAGGACATCAGTGAGCTCCTGTAAAGTCTGAGGAGCAACTTGGCGGCGTCTGATGGACCCAAACATTATGTCCCAGAGGTGTTCTATCGGGTTTAGATCAGGTGATCGTGAGGGCCATTCAATTGTGTCAATTCCTTCATCCTCCAGATACTGTCTGCATACTCTTGCCACATGAGGCCGGGCATTGTCGTGGACCAGGAGGAACCCAGGACCTACTGCACCAGCGTAGGGTCTGGCCATGGGTGCAAGGATTTCATCCCGATACCTAATACCTAATACCGTATTTTTCGGAGTATAAGTCGCACCTGCCGAAAATGCATAATAAAGAAGGAAAAAAACATATATAAATCGCACTGGAGCCCGGCCAAACTATGAAAAAAACTGCGACTTATAGTCCGAAAAAATACGGTATATATATACACACACACACATACACAGGACCCCTAGTATGACATGCACTAAGCTACAGACCCCCATTTAACTATGACAGGAAAGAATGCTGTATGTCCAAGCAAATATGTTGGTGAGAACATTTCCTTACTGCTCTGATGAAGCGAAGGTGTAGTTATTTACTTACTGCACCCCTATGTACACGGCTCCCCTCTGGGTGAGGTTGAAGAAAGAGAGCTTGTGCAAACTCCAGGTTGCTGTCTCATAATCCTGCTCAGAAAGCCCAGCAGCAAGCTTTTTTGTGATTTAGGGATGAACACCTTCCACACCACCCTGAGAAAACTGATGTTTCAGTTTATATGTAGACTGCAGAGAATGATCTTATCATACAGATAACCAATCCTAGGTGTAGTTCTGTTAGGTACCAATCCTATACATGGAAACACTGATATAAGTGCCTTTTATACAATGTGTAGACACATTTTTTAAGTATATTTTTTATTGCTGCTTTTATTTATTTATTAGATGCCTTTTACTGAATATGCACAAGCACTGTTTTAATATTATGTGATCATACCTTTTATACTCTAGTCTTTGTTTTATGTCCTGTATGGATTGTTGATAATGTCTACTTGGACGTTGAAGTCTGCAATAAAGCTTGATTAATTGATTGATATGTGCTCACATGTATAACATCAAACTGAGAGAGTACAATTGGCCCCAATAAGGGCCCATTACTATTAAATATCTGTCATTTAGCATACAGCTACCTCTAGGGGTCCCTGCACGCCATTGTATGTATTTATTTTAATTTGCCTTTCCTTTGACCCACCCCTATAATGTTATTCATATTCTCTATCAACAGTTGGAAAAAAAAAACAGCATCTATCTATATCTTGACCAAAAAACAAAAAAAAAACAATGACTCCTGTTTTGGGGAAAAGTTGGTAATGGTTGCAAAGACAAGATATTTAATGTTCCAACTGGGAAACAACATTTTTTTTGCAAATATTCATTAACTTAGAATTTAAGGGCAGCAAAACATTGCAAAAAAGTTGGTGCAGGGGCACTTTTATCACTGTGTTACATGGCCTTTCCTTTTAACAACACATTGGAGACCAATTTCTGAAGCTTTTCAGGTGGAATTCTTTCCCATTCTTGTTTGATGTACAGCTTAAGTTGTTCAACAGTCCGGGGTCTCCGTTGTCGTATTTTAGGCTCCCCCACACATTTTCAATGGGAGACAGGTCTGGACTACAGGCAGGCCAGTCTCTTTTACTATGAAGCCACGCTGTTGTAACACATGGCTTGGCATTGTCTTGCTAAAATAAGCAGGGGCGTCCATGATAACATTGCTTGGATGGCAACATATGTTGCTCCAAAACCTGTATGTACCTTTCAGCATTAATGGTGCCTTCACAGATGTGTAAGTTACCCATGCCTTGGGCACTAATACACCCCCATACCATCACAGATGCTGGCTTTTGAACTTTGCGCCTAGAACAATCCGGATGGTTCTTTTCCTCTTTGATCCGGAGGACACGAAGTCCACAGTTTCCAAAAACAATTTGAAATGTGGACTCGTCAGACCACAGAACACTTTTCCACTTTGCATCAGTCCATCTTAGATTAGCTCGAGCCCAGCGAAGACGGCGGCGTTTCTGGGTGTTGTTGATAAATGGCTTTCGCTTTGCATAGTTGAGTTTTGAATTGCACTTACAGATGTAGCGAAGAACTGTAGTTACTGACAGTGATTTTTTGGAATGTTCCTGAGCCCATGCGGTGATATCCTTTACACACTGATGTTGCTTTTTGATACAGTACCGCCTGAGGGATTGATTGATAATATCATCGTTGATTGGTAATATCATCGATTTCTCCAGATTCTCTGAAGCTTTTGATGATATTAGATGGTGAAATCCCTGAGTTCCTCGCAATCGCTTGTTGAGAAATGTTGTTCTTAAAATGTTTGACAATTTGGGTCACGCATTTGTTCACAAAGTGGTGACCCTCGCCCCATCCTTGTTTGTGAATGACTGAGCATTTCATGGAAGCTGCTTTAATACCCAATCATGGCACCCACCTGTTCCCAATTAGCCTGTTCACCTGTGGGATGTTCCAATAAGTGTTTGATGAGCATTCCTCAACTTTCTCAGTCTTTTTTGCCACTTGTGCAAGCTTTTTTAAACATGTTGCAGGCATCAAATTCTAAATGAGCTAATATTTGCAAAATATAACAAAGTTTTCCAGTTGGAACGTTAAGTATCTTGTCTTTGCAGTCTATTCAATTGAATATAGAAAAGGATTTGCAAATCATTGTATTCTGTTTTTATTTACCATTTACACAACGTGCAAACTTCACTGGTTTTGGGGTTTGTAAAAACTAAGGTTTTGGGCATTGTTTTCTATTAACGCACACATTTGGCCAAAGACACGCATTATTGTGAGTTTCCTGCACCTCATCTTCATCACTAAAGGAAAAATCTAATCTGTGGGAGAGAATCCTTCTGCCATTATCAAGTATGTATCTTTTTTTTTTTAGGAGTAGTCAACTTGAAGCGTCCCTCTGTCTCTGACTCTCTCGTCATCATATGACCTGCTTTATCTTGCCTCTGATTGGCCAGTCTGTCATGTTTCGCTTCAATTTTAGCCAACTGTGACTCATCACACGAACACCAACCAATCATCATGGATTTGTCCGTCTGTATGGATGTTCTCATTCATCTCCGTATTTGATTTGAGGCAACACAATGCATCCCTGCAAGGTGGTTGGTTGATTTATCAGTATGATGAACCGTTAAAGAGTTAAAGAGTAAAGAGTATAAAACAAAGGGAGATTTATTTGATTTTATTGTGTGAATGGCTATAAATCAGCTATATTGTTCTTGAAAAGATCATTATAATCAGTTTCACACTAAAACGCCTGTTGAATTATTTGGATAGAGTCAGTAAAAGTAGGCTAACATTGCTTTACAATAGTGTTGGCTTTGCTCACATATACACATATAGTTACAAAAAAAGGGACTCAAAAAATGTACAGCCACAAAATCGTTTTAAAAATAACGACGAGCTTGAAACGTCCACTGATTATAACACTAAAGCAAGAGCAAAAAGGACGGGAGACCGGAGACCTATTATATTCCCTGAAGGTGTTTCAAACTTTTACAACCTCTGACTTATGACAAAACTGAAATCTACATCATGAACTTTGCTTGTACTGAGAATGTGAAGGAATTCTTGTTTTGTGTTATCATTTCAAATCAAATCAGCATAAACATATTTACACATGCTTGCAGTCCTCTGTGACTTTCATTCTCAAATATGAGATTGCTATTTCAGTAATAAAAATGGCCATTAACTAAATACTAACTTTTTTCAACTAACCATCATTCATGGTTAGTTAGAGCTTTGGGCTCAGGTGATACAGAAGTAACTGGTTTTACCTCTGATGTGGTGTCCTTGGGCAAGGCACTTCACCTACCTTGCCTCCAGTCTGGTGTATAAATGAGAAATATTTGGCGGTGGTCGGAGGACCCGTCAATTGGCAGCCACGTTTCCATCAGTACAGGAGATCCTTTGGGGGTTCCAAGGACCCAGGGAGTAGCAACATACTGCAAACGATAGACACACCCGTAAAAAAAACCCAACAATTCAAATTTGAGATACTCCAAACACAAAATATTAGTTAGCTAGTTACTACTTTTAGTAACTTGGTAACAAAAATACAACTTTGTTTATTGAAAAAAAGCTATTTTTTTGTAAAGAAAATACACAAACGCGTTTTTCCAATTTTGCCAATAAAATATTTATAAAAACGTAATACTTTGAGAAGAAAATTTGCAAATATGCTGTATGCCATCTACCAATATGTGGGGATTTACTTTATACAGTGTAACCTCTATTTACAAACATAATTGGTTATTGAACATGGTTTGCAAACCGAAAAGTCTGTATAGTGAAGCAGTGTTCCCCATAAGATGAATAATTGTTTTTTGCCTCGACCAAAATCCACATTTTTGTAAAAACTACAAACTTTGAAGACACTATAATGTATATACTGTATACAGTTTATGTCAAAGAGGGTAATGGCTCGACAATCTCTATTTTATCCAAACAATACAACAATATTACAGCAAGCTTAAATGTCAACACTCACACAAGTCTCGTTGGTGCGCTCCAAACCCACCCAAAAAACAAAGTAAAATCATTGGGACGGCGTAGCAAAGTTGGGAGAGTGGCCTTGCCAGCAACCTGAGGATTCCTGGTTCGATCCCCCGCTTCTACCAACCTAGTCACGTCCGTTGTGTCCTTGAGCAAGACACTTAACCCATGCTAATGATGGGTCATGGTTAGCGCCTTGCATGGCAGCTCCCGCCATCAGTGTGTGAATGTGTGTGTGAATGGGTGAAATAGTGTCAAAGCGCTTTGAGTACCTTGAAGGTAGAAAAGCGCTATACAAGTATAACCCATTTACCATTGTACCTTTTATCTGGGATTATTTGTGGCATTGGTGAAAACTCTGGGAGTTTCAAAGTGATAAATAAGCAGTGGCTTCACATAGTGACCGCTGGCGTTAGCACAAACTAGCGATCCTTCATCGGCTTGTGTCCCGGTAGTGCCTACTTTGCTGTAATAAATGTTCGCTGTGGCATATTTTTTTAGTCTCATCCCTGTCAAAGACTTACTGCGGAACAACACTCCCTTGGTGACAAAATCCTCGAACTGAAGCCGGATGTTAACGGGATAAAATGCTAGCTCAAAGCGATTGTCGAGCAACCTGAAGCTATACAGCAAAACTGTCAAAAGTTTGAAAACATTGAAAGCGTTTCTAATTGCACAAAGCGATCTCTAAGACAGGCTGACAACTCTGACTGGCGCAACGTATGACAATTGTGGAAATAAACTTGTCAGAAGTTGTTAGATGTTATTAAAGTAGCATTAAGCAACAAGGAAAATGAATGAATGAATGAAGATATGGTCCGCACACACAGGCACATTTGGCGCGATGTAAACATGTAAACGTTTGTAAACTGAAAAGGTCGCAAAAAGAGGTGTTTGTAAATGGAGGTTCCACTGTACTCCAGGGCAGCTGTGTTTTCAAGTCCAGTATGTGACTGTAGAGTAAATGAATAATAGATATTACTGTAAATGGGTGTCTGGAAAGGCACCATATAATTCCTATCCATTGTTGATATCATAAGTCTGAGATCATTTGCAGCCGAACTAACGATGTCAGCACTGCATGTGAGAGCATGACGAGTAGAGGTACAGTAAGATCAAGCAGTCAACCATTACGATCGTATAAAAACATCTCTGAGTGTTCAAGCTGCGGCCCCGCTGGAAGCGAGTCAACAAGACCGCCAGCAGCAAGAAGAAGGTGGCAGTGTTCAGGAGGAGGAACAGTCGAATGTAAGAGGCTATGTTGGACCGTTGACTTCCAGTAGTCACCAACATATTCACTTCTTTAAATTTACGGCCTTTCACAAAACCGCTTTTCCTGTTTTTGCGGCTGTCTGTGTATTCTAGAAAGGCTTGTGCGTCTGCGTCTCCCTCTTCTGGACTGTTTTCATACACACGCTTGGACGTCCTCTGTCGGACTTGTTTTTCACTGACCTCGATCTGTGCAAATATGTCAGGCAGACTCCCAGAGAGCTTCTCACCAAGGTTTATTTTCTTGCTCCCCTTATCCTTACTCTGTTTCTTGGACATGGCAAACAGCTTCTCAATGACCCCCTCGGTCTTCTTTTTGTCAGAGAACCGGAGCAGGCGCTCCGCAGTCTTGCGGAATCTGCCCGTATTTAGAGCCTTTCCAAGAATATGTCTTTCCATTTGCTGAAAGACCGGCTTGACATGCTGGAGGTTGTCCTCCATCACGTTGACGTATTCCTCTACTTCCGAAGGGGAGCTGTCCGCCGCAGTTGGTTTTTTCTCGAACACGATCTTCTTCTGGTCCAGCAGCACCATGGCAAAAAGAGGCTTGCTGGTGACTTCTCCAGTCAGCAGGTAGACGGTGTAGGTGTGCTCCTTTGTGGCCAGGTAAATATCCACTCTTTGGTTGTCACCACGGACGCTGAAGCTGTTGAGTGCCACGTCTGGTCCCAAAAAAACGTAGGCCACTCGAGTGTGGGGGTATCTTAACGGCATTGTGACGTTCACATAGTTCGAGCCATTATACGGGTACCCTCGTGGATAATTCCAGTAACCTACCATCCCTCTATTGCCGTGACCAGTGTCATCCATCCAGAACATTTTATACTTGTCGTCTTTGTGTGATACAAATGCTCCATGGACACCGTCCACTTTTATATCCTGGAATGGAAGCTCTGTGTTGTGAAAGAATGCACTCATGGCCCTGGATGGGCTGTCGGGATCCAGATGGATGTGGTCCACCAGCAGGAGGAGCTGTGGGTGAAGTAGGAGGAGGTTTCTCTGAAAGCTGCGGATCTTCAGGTCTGGATTATAGGCGGAACGACCTTCCCCGCGAATGAAGACCATCCCTTGTTTCTCCATGGCAGCTTCTACTTTCCCCTGAGCGTCAGCTGCAGACCCTGCTTTGTATTTCAACCACTTGGAGTCACAGGATTCGGTCACCTGGCCAGCCCACGGCTTAAAGCAAGTTCCCAAGAGGGCCGGACCGAACAACACAGCATTGTTCAGCAAAGTGTACTTAGGTCCATATAGTCCCTCAGTGATGAAAGGAATGCCGTTGGGTGCAAAGGTAAAAGTGTTCTGATCAGGGTGTTCGTGGCCGGCATTGAAGTTTCTCCACCCTTTAATCCACTCCTTGTACTTGCCCTTGTGAACCATCTCAAAGATAGCACGTCCCCCGAGCTTCCCTGACTTGAAGGAAAGAAAGGAGCGATTTGTGTTTGCAGGTAAAGCACTGCCATAAGTCACCACGCCCCAGTCTTCAAAGTAATGCAGCTGTGATGTTCCAAAATCGGATGGGGGTTTTGGAGAAAGGCCTGGGTCATACCTAAAAAGAAGAGCAGAATTATAGAACACAGGTAGCATCCTAAAAACAAGTCATGTTTAATGTTGCAACATTTCTTAAATACTGCACTGAAGCATTTTTAAGTAAGTACCAATGATTGTCACACACACACTAGGTGTGGTGAAATTAACCTCTGCATTTGACCCATCCCCTTGTTCACCCCCTGGGAGGTGAGGGGAGCAGTGAGTAGCAGCGGTGGCCGCACCCACAAATCATTTTTGGTGATTTAACCCCCAATTCCAACCCTTGATGCTGAGTGCCAAGCAGGGAGGTAATGGGTCACATTTTTATAGTCTTTGGTATGACTCAGACCAGGTTTGAACTCACGACCTACCGATCTCACGGCGGACACTCTAACCACAATTTTCTTGAAGAATTTTAAATTCAAACAGCTTACATAGAGCTGTCATGATTATGGCTGGGTAATAAAATAATCAAATATATCAAAATGTTTAGCAATATTGATTCACAAGGTGGTTAGGGTACTCCGGCTTCCTCCCACCTCCAAAGACATGCATCTGGGGGCCTGATTTACTAAGATCCAAATACCACACGCTGGACAGCATGTGCAAAAAAAAATGATGTGTACTATGAGTGGGTGTGTTGCATGTGATATCCTACCACTGCACGTGCAAATAAAAAGTGGTGCAGACCACCTTATTTAAATGAGGATTTTGCGTGCATACGGGGCTTTTACCACGGAGACCACAATTTTATTAACATGCATGTTATCATGCTATAATCACATCTATAATCTGTAACACCTTTTTGATATGAATTCTAGACAACAGAAACTTTCTGTCACTTTTCTTTCACTTTCAAAATCGACGCACAATGCTGTGGATCGCATCACAAGCACATTCGTGCGTCTGGAATGACTCAAAGGCAAGAAAATACATAATGAAAGACGTCTTTTTATGTAGGAGATATATTATAGTAATATATTTCCTAAATTAAAAAAAAACAAAACATCAATTGTTCATTTTATTCAGCCCCATAAGTCATCCAGCAGCTATAAAATTATAAATAGCACAAATGCTAATATTTTTATTTCTGACCGTCCACTAAGATAAATACTGAGACAATATTGTACCGTGAGATTTTGATAATGTTACATCCCTAGTAAGCACTCATCCAATTAAAAGTAATTTTTATGAAAATCATTCTTCCTATTGTCTTGCATTAGAAAGCTAAAGTTTGCTCAAGTTTGCGGACGACACTACCCTCATCGGGCTCATCTCGGATGGCGATGAGTCCGCCTACAGGAGAGAGGTGGACCGGCTGGCGTCCTGGTGCAGCCTCAACAACCTGGAGCTGAACGCCCACAAAACAGTGGAGATGATCATGAACTTCAGGAAAGTCAAAGCCCCACCATCCCCCCTTACCATGATTGACTCTCCCACCCCCGTCTCCATTGTGGACTCTATTCGTTTCTTGGGCACCACCATCACCCAGGACCTCAAGTGGGAGCCGACCATTAGCTCCCTCATCAAGAAGGCCCAGCAGAGGATGTACTTCCTACGGCAGCTGAAGAAACTTAAGGTGCCGACTGAGATGCTGGTGCAGTTCTACTCAGCCATCATTGAGTCCATCCACATCTCCTCCATCATTGTGTGGATTCCCGGCGCCACAGTCTGGGACAAGCATTGACTGCAGCGTATCGTTATTGGCTACAAACTCCCATCCCTCCAGGACCAGGAGGCGTGTGGGTCAGATCACAGCTGACTCTTCTCACCCTGGACACAAACTATTGTCCCCTCAGGCAGGAGACCACGAAGACCAGACCCACACCTCCCGCCACCTGAACAGTTTTTTCCCCTTGGCTATCAGGCACATGAACAATAACAAGATCTGATAGCTCAGTTACAGCTCATGTTATTCTATTCTGTGTTATATGTGTTTTATGTTGCACGATCGCACCAAGTAATATTCCTAGTTTGTGAACCCGTTCTCAAACAATGGCAATAAAAACTATTCTGATTCTGATTCTAAGTAAGTTAGCAACACGACGACTCGAGCTAACAATGCCAATGTATCATCCACACATTTCTAACTTACTGTAATAACTTACAATTTCATTGTCAGAAATAGGAGTCACTGAGTATGCCATTAAGTTTTTCGGAAAATCAATCTTTTTCTGAAGGTTTGTGGGAAGCAGGACTGTTCTTAGCACGAAGAGGCTTCTCCCGCGTTGAAGGTTTATTGCAACAAATCATAAAAGTAAGGCACTTTTAACTTCAGATGAGGCTGAACGTTTGTGTAGTGATTTGTAGTGGTTAAATCATGGTGATTGTGAGGGTGTGTCAGTCAGCATTAAAAAAATAGACCTAAAAATTAGCGATCATCAATCTTCACTATGACGTCACTTTCGTCACTTGATTGACATTCATGGCACCCGAGGGTCTTGTGAGATGACGCTGGCTGCTGCGAGCTCATTATTAATAAAAAATGACCGACAGGAAGGCAAAAAACACTTTATTTCAACAGACTCTCGCGCCATACCTGCCGTCAAAACTCTAAAGACGGACTGCACAGTTCCTCTCTTCACAATAAAAGCCCTGCTTCATCCTGCCTGCGCTAACAAAATAAAAGTCTCAGAAAGCTGGCGTGCACAAGCTAGCAAGCTACGGAGTTTGCCGCTAATGTATTTCTTGTAAAAAGTGTATAAAAATGAGTTTGGAAGCTGGACAAATAAGATGCCAAAAACCAACCACTTTCATGTGGTATTAGACAGAAAGGAGGACCTTTTTTCTCCTCCATTAAAAAATGTGGATGTTATCAGCACCACTGTCTGATTCCAATCAATGCAAGTCATCAAAATCAGGTAATAAACCAACTTATATTCTTGTCTTCGTGAAAGTTAAGAATCTATGTCTTAAACATGCTTGTATTATCAATAAACACCTTTAACTTGTTAACAAAAACATCTCCTTCATAAATAAATAAATATAAATTATATATATGAATGAGGTATATCCCCTCGACTTGGTCAATTGAAAAGAAGTTCACCTGCAGAAAAAGTGTGGGCAACCCCTGTGTTAAAACAACCAATAAAAGGGCATTTTCGGTCGTACCTTGGTTTTTGTCTCATGCTGCCGTTTCTTCTTTTCCCATTTTGATAGCAATCCACCAGTGCAAAATGCAATTACTTGTCATTTTACCCGGTCCCAAGATTTTGTTCAGGAGATTATTTCTCTCTTTACATTTTTCATACCAAAAAAATTAACTACAACACATCAGGCTAGCTTAAGTTACCACTAATGGTTAAACAAAACATATGGTATATATTTAACACACAGTACAGGCCAAAAGTTTGGACACACCTTCTCCTTCAATGCATTTTCTTTATTTTGATGACTATTTACATTGTAGATTGTCACTGAAGGCATCAAAACTATGAATGAACACATTCAAAAAAAGGTGGAATAACTGAAAACATGTTTTATATTTTAGTTTCTTCAAAATAGCCACAGCTCATTGAGAGAATGCCAAGAGTGTGCAAAACAGTAATCTGAGCAAAGATTGGCTATTTTGTTTGTCCATTGCGTTTCTACTCGTATGGTTTTTCAATCAACGTTTATAAGTTTTACAATATAACTAAACCAATTCATACTCACTACACATCATAGATGTAATAGCAGTGTTTTGATGCATATTTGTACTTGCTATCGTAATGTAATCAAGGTAGTGTCGTTAGCATTAGCTAATATGCTAAAACATGTATACGAGTGTCTGTTAGTATTAACCTACAATGTATTTTTGTATTGTTGCCGTTTTACACATTCCTCAGTAAATTCACCGAAACACCATTGTGGAGTTATTAAGTCTGTTTAGCTGATAGGAGAGCTTGCTTCCACAGCAAGTGGGTCCATGAAAACTTCTGTTTTGTTTGACCAGCCCTTTTACTCCTGTGTTGCAGACACCGTTTGGGAACAATTAAGGTGTGTAAATAAGTCATTTCACAACAACAACAACAACAACAACAATAACAATAATAATATATATATGTAAGCGGCTTGTAGTCCAGTGCGGCTAATATACATAAAAAAATGTTCTTCTGAAATTTTGTGGGTGCAGCTTATATACTTTGCTTGTACAATTAAACCTTGATGATAACGGCAACAGTTTACCCTTGAAATTATTATTTTTATTTAGGGGAAAAAAAGAGGAACATTTTAACCAGTACAAAGTGCTGCCATGCAAACCCCAAGAGAATTTAGAAAATTACGGTAACACAAGTGGTAGAAAATGGATGGATGGACTACATTTCCTGCAAATTATATTTTACCTTTCGATTTATTCTCATTTACCAACCTCTTTTGGCTATTTTTTGACACATGCATGTCCCAAGTAATTAACACAGGATTCATTTTAACATTGAAAATGTAATGTAAATTTCTATAACATGCAAGGAAAGAACTCGAGAAACGTTTCCCATTTGGCAACTCTATCCTGTAGCTACGTCCCCTCAGGTAATATACAAAACCCAAAACCAGTGAAGTTGGCACGTTGTGTAATTCGCAAAAAAAACCAATACAATGCAAATACTTTTCAACTTATATTCAATTGAATAGACTTTCGGTGTTGTAACCTCCGTCAAAAATATACCTTCTCGCTGGCTATTAATAAATACTCAACAAGGCCGTTAAACTCATTTTCATCCTGGGCCGAGGGGCGATTCATGATAGTAATTAGCTCCTCCAGGACTTTACGATGTAGCGATCGTGCCAATTAACGCAAATTAAAGCAAACCCAGCGAATTATGCATGGCCATGCAATTTTCCCACACATTTTGGCCAATGCTGCAGCAATATCAGGCTTTTTAGGCCACATCATTCTAAAAAAAAGCCCGCAATATCCTGGAAGGACTGATTACCACACAATTGCCCCTTTGTTTGATTATTGCTGTTTACCAACAAACTGATGGAAAACTTGCTTTGAAATCAGAAGTCAAAATGATAAGCAGATATTTGAGTTCTGCTTGTGTAGAAGTTTATTTGAAAAGGGTTTCAATAACAAAAAAAACTTGGACTAACTCGCTGTGTCAAACAATATGGAGTTACTGCATTTGCGTGCATACATTTTTTTTTTTCATCCATTCATTTTCTACCGCCTGTCCCTCTCGGGGTTGAAGGGGTGACTGGAGTCTATCCCAGCTGCATCACAATTAAAATACATGAATCAAGAAAGATGAAATGCCTTGTAGACACATTATTTCTAGGCTTTTGCGACCACAAAAAATAGAGTTTGACACCCGTGCCCTAGAACTACAAATGGTTTGGAACTAACAGTGTTCAGATTGTAACCATCAAATAAAATTAGCAGCAAAGTGGAAAGCCATCAACGTTATGGCTCAGGGAGTGAACGAAGGTGACAACAAGTACAGTAAGCCAGCTACGTGATTAGCTAACTAGCAAGCTTGTTTCGGTGCTCCTGATTGGTCCGTTAATTTTATTTCCAATTCTTAAATGCAAATCAAAAAACACATTTCGGGCCATTTTTTCTATTTTCATTTCTGAAACAAAAGTTGGACAACTATATAATGAGACTTTTTTTAAACGACAAAAGGACTCCTGCTGAACAAAGATGTTACTGTTTTGCTACAAACAAAGGAAAAGTTAAAATACTGGGTCCGTGTACCTTCCGTTCATTCTATTTCCATTTCTGATGTCAGGAGGGGTCGGTGACAAACCCCAAGATGCAGAGATGGCAGGCTTGATACAGGAAAACATGGTTTTAATGTCCAAAAATGCAGGTAAAACACGAACCAGGAGACAGGAAACAGCAAACAGGAACAGGAATCAAGAACCAGGGAACAGCTCACAGCATACAGGAAACGGCTAACAGCATAAAGGACACAGCAAACAGTCCACAGCATACAGCTTACAATACTCTAGCACTGACTGGAGGGCAAGGCAGGTCTAAATAGGAGCCGGCTGATTGACACCAGGTGTGGCCAGGTGCCAATCAGCCACAGCTGAGGGGAAACAGCGCTCAGGTAGACAAGCAGGAAACTGAACAAAAATAAGAGCGCTGACAGGAAATAAAACAAATACAGAGGAAAAACTAAAACATAACCAAACTGTCAGTGACAAGCCTGACATCTGAAACGCAATCAAAAAATAAAATTAGGGCCGTTTTTCGATTCGTATTATTCATGGCAGATATTAAAACAAACAAAAAGGGGTTGATTTTCATTAAAATTATGACATACAATTGGATTTTGTGCTGTTTTCGTTTTATGGATTTAAATGTTTCCAGATAAACGCAAAAATCTAAAAAATGTTCATCCAAAATGCAAACATGTGTGGTTATCTGTGTGATGACAAATTGAACTGGAAGCAGTATTTCAGCTTTTTCTTTGCGTTTAGCATGTTTTTAGCATAACGGTAACATCTTTGTTCAGCAGGAGTCCCATTGTCGTTTGAAAAAGTCTCATTAAATAGTTGTCCAACTTCCATCCATCCATTTTCTACCGCTTGTCCCTATCAGCTAGGGTCGCGGGGGGTGCTGGAGCCTATCCCAGCTGCATTCGCAGTGTCCCTATCAGGGTCGCGGGTGTGCTGGAGCCTATCCCAGCTGCATTCGCAGGGCCAGACAACATTCACACTCACATTCCCACACTCGGGCCAATTTAGTGTTACCTACCCCCCAGGTGCATGTCTTTGGGGGTGGGAGGAAGCCGGAGTACCCGGAGTGAACCCACGCAGTCACGGGGAGAACATGCAAACTCCACACAGAAAGACCCCGAGCCAGTAGTCCAACTTTTGTTTCAGAAATGAAAATAGGAAAAAAATGGCCTGAAATGTGTTTTTTGATTTGCATTTAAAGTTAAAGTTAAAGTACCAACGATTGTCGCACACACACTAGGTGTGGTGAAATTTGTCTTCTGCATTTAACCCATCCCCTTGTTCACCCCCTGGGAGGTGAGGGGAGCAGTGGGCAGCAGCGGTGCCGCGCCCGGGAATAATTTTTGGTGATTTAACCCCCAATTCCAACCCTTGATGCTGAGTGCCAAGCAGGGAAGTAATGGGTCCCATTTTTATAGTCTTTGGTATGACTCGGCCAGGGTTTGAACTCACGACCTACCCATCTCAGGGATGACACTCTACCCACTAGGCCACTGAGTAGGTTTGTTCATTTAAGAATTGGAAATAGAATAAACAGAAGCTACACAGACCCTGATCGTCTGCCCCATGCTGCAACTCAATGTGGCGTTTAGGCAAAAGGAACAGCCAATACCTGCGGCTGAAATTTTGTTTGGATTGTAATTTTATTGATATTAAAAAAATAAATTAATAAAACGCGAGGTGTTATTTTGACGCAAAAATGTATGTTTAAAAACGCGGATTTGCCGTTTGGGAAAAACTGTTTGCAAATCCAAACAAATCGGAAGTCTACCAGCATCCCAATTATGATTTGGATTAATGCTGGAGGATTCACTTATTTTGCTGTATGTTGTACTACTATACTACACTGTATTATTGGGAATAACTTGTCAACACAGGTGCTGTATGCCCTGTAAGCCAAACTTGTCAGCTGTTAAAGAAGATTAATCAATTAATTAATTGAAAGAGCAAGTTTTGTGAGCCATTTCATCGAAGCATTTTCTGCACTTTATATAGGCAGTCGAAATTTTAATCTTTAAAATGTTAGTAAATGATACATTGAGGCAAAACAATATTTTTATGAAGTAATAACAGTTTTTCTCTAAATAGAAAAACTGGATTAACACATTTACTCACCAGAGGAATTCGGTGTGGAGAGTACACCATCTCTGGCCTTTCCCAGCCTGTCCAACGCCTTCCGTGATCCTGTGTTGATGAATCAATTCGGCAAGCCAGTTTCCGCTGCCATTACGCATCACAAAACGGTCCAAGAAGACAAGCTGACTCTCTGGGCCATAAAACCAGTTGTAGTTGGAGTCTGCAATGGCTACAGTTCGCTGAAATCCTAATAAAATGGAAACAACACAACATTAATGGTGGCAGTTTACATAATGTAGTGTTGGATAGATGTAACAAAATAATCCAATAATAATAAGGACAATTGGAAAACAATATTGAATATGTTTTAAATCGTTCCCAAAATCTATTTGGTTCTGTTTGGCAGATAAAACCTGTCAATACATCATAGGAAATATTTAACAATGCCAGATGTTTTTCAGTTTCATCTTCTGAATGGTTAGCTTGCTGTACAGTTCCTCTTCATTTTCTTGTGATACGAGTGTTTTTTGTTTTTTACAATTTTATAAATGTGGCTTACGACCCAGCTTTATAAACTTGTTTCAGAATGCTCAGTTTTGTGGGAGGTCTTATTCATGCACCAAAACCCTCCTCCAGGCCACGCCCCTTCGACTGCGTCTCCACCCTGTCAGCCATGTTGTAGTTTTTAGCGCTTCCATATCAAGCCTACTGACAGATATATGTGATAACTTTTTATCATTTCTAATAAAAATGCATCCTAAATTCCTCATTTTAGAATGCATGTGCATGTATGAGACAGTCTGCACCACAACAAGAGGATAGAGAAAAAGGGGGAACTTATTGACTACAACTGAATAGAAATGGAAAGCTCTTGGGGTAAAGCTCTACCTTACATGGAGAAGACCGCTGACGTAATTAAGGCAAAATACGTCACTAAAGTGTCAAGTTCCAAACGGCTTGCTTGCAGCTTGTTTGGATTGGGCAAGAAGGCAAGATTGTTTTATAAATATCTATTTCATGCCTCCATGGTTGGTTTTGCATAATAGGACCCCTCTTAACAGAGGACACGTAAACATGTTTGGAAGGGGCAAGAAGGCAAGATTGTTTAATAAATATCTATTTCATGCCTCCATAGTTTTTTTTCTTCATATTTTCGGGACTTATGGGGAATACACAACAGATAACAAAAGTTGGTTTTGCATAATAGGACCCCTCCTAACAGAGGACATTTATCCACAAGACTGTACAGACACTCTGCTGATGGGGTTTTCAACGAAAGCAACTCGTAGGAGATACCGTTGAAGGTGTATGCTGTACATTTGTCATGATCCTACATGACAGTTTAGACCAGGGATGTCAAACTCGTTTTCATTGAGGGCCACATCGCAGTTATGGCTGCCAACAGAGGGCCGCTTGTAACAGCGAATAATGTATACATTTTCCTCCTGATTCCATTATTAATTATATAAATTGTTTAAAGCAGACTGTCGATTTTACAGTAAAAAATTACATTTACAAAATGTTACTGTAAAATATAGTTGTTGGTTTTGTTTTGTTTTTAACAACATTTTACGGTGAATGGAAAAACAGTACCACTGTTTTTTTGGGGGGGGTTACGGAAAAAGAAGGCTCAGTTGCCAGAATTTTTGTGTTAAATTTACATTGGTTTTTACAACATCATATTGTGAATGGAAAAACAGAACAAGTTATTTTGTTATTCTGGCAACTTAGTTGCCAGTTTTTCTACCATAAAAACAAAAGTACCATCTTTTCATTTACAGTAATACACAGTTAAAACCAACAACTGTAGATTTTACAGTCCAAAACTGGCAGCTCAGTCAACAGAATTTTAACGCAAAAAACAGTAGTAGTTCTTTTCAATTTACAGTAATATGCTGTAAAGAACAACATACAATGTATTGTCATTTGTATTAGTTTGATGGGTAGTTTGCTGTAAAGTTAAGTATTTTTTTATAGACAAATACATGTTTGGAAAGTATGATAATATACTGTAATACGTGTTGCAATATTGAATACTATTAAAGTTTAAATGGTATGCAATTTCAAGCAGTACTTATATTTTATCTGTTAAAAAAACCTATTACATTTAGTGAGAAAATATGAAGTACTTTATTGACACATGTCATTTCCAGGTGTTTGTGGGCCAGATAAAATGATGTCGCGGGCCAGATCTGGCCTTGAGTTTGACACCTGTGGTTTAGACTATGCTTGTTATTTTCCTGTGTTTAGTAACACTCCCTAACCTGGTGCTTTAGTTTTGTATTTCCTGTTTTGTCTCGTGTTTGGCAGCACCTTTACTTTCTGTTCCTTGTCCTGCCAACACACCTGTTTCTCATTGTTCAGTGTTCTGTTGCTGCTCGACTTATTTTTCTTTTGCTTGGTTCCTAATTGAACGACCTTCTGTTAGCACAGTGCTTGCCTTTTCGGCATCTTGGGATCACGACAACACGCGGCATCGTCCCCAAATGATTACATTACTTAATTATATTGTGGTTTATGGTATACATGTATTTTAAACAATATGTTGTGTCACATATTTCCAGTTTCTATTTACAACATGTCCGAAAAGAAGTAGCAAGAAGCAGAGCTTATTTAATCCTACCCCTTTTCCATTTCATAGCAATTTCTATCACATAAATACTAAAGTTCTCAATAAAGAGTTATATATGTTGTAATGAGATAAATAAGATTATCTCAAAATGTTTATCAGGATTTTTCTTTATTGTACTTTGCAAACACTTTGAGTTTGAACAGTTTCTTAAACTGGATCAAATTAGTACTTTATTTGACTTCTTTGCTTAATCTATTCCAATTTAATTACACATACTGAGTACAAAAGTGTTTTAAGTGTTGTACGTGCATACAAATGTTTTAAGGTTATTTTTCTTCTCTTTTGTTGAAAATAATTGTTGTACATTCTTAGGTAGCAGGTTATAGTTCGCTTTGTACATCATTTTAACTGTTGGCAAATGCACCAAATCATTGAATTTCAACATTTTTGATTCGATAAATAAAGGGTTTGTATGTTCTCGGTAGCCAAGTATTATTGTAGCTGACCTTTTTTGTAACATGGTTAGTGAATGAATACTAGCGAGCAGTAGAGATTATGGAGTGATTTTTGGTCCAGAACATATTAGGCTTTGTTCATTATTGAAGTTTTTCTTACTACTTTATGTTATATATTTTTTATATGAGATTTCCAGTTATTTTATTTATTATTTCACCCAAAAAATTTTTTATTTTACTCTGTCAGTGTCTATTCCGTCATTTGTATTCGTGTTAGACTTTCTCTTCTACTTTCCAAATTTGTTTTCAAGGACTACCTGTTTTTGTCAAAACAACTCTTAAATGTGTTCTTTATTTTGTGTCTTCTCTCCAGAACAAAACAGTCGTGTCGCCAGCAAATTGTAATAACTTTAAGTCCTTTTTTTTTTAATAGTATTTTTGATATTCAGTTGTTATAATATTAGTTAGTACTATTTGTTATCTAAAAGCATTTTTTGTTATTATAAAAAAAACATTTGTACGCTAAACCTGGGGTGTTCTTTGGGGGCTCAGAACAGAATTATACAAAACCCAAAACGAGTGAAGTAAATAAAAAGAGAATACAATGATTCGCAAATCCTTGTCAACCTACATTCAATTGAATAGACTGCAAAGACAAGATACTTAACGTTCGACCTGGAAAACTTTGTTATTATTTGCAAATATTAGCTCATTTGGAATTTGATGCCTGCAACATGTTTCAAAAAAGCTGGCACAAGTGGCAAAAAAGACTGAGAAGTTGAGGAATGCTCATCAAACACTTATTTGGAACATCCCACAGGTGAACAGGCTATATGTGAACAGGTGGGTGCCATGATTGGGTAATAAAGCAGCCTCCATTAAATGCTCAGTCATTCACAAACAAGGATGGGGCGAGGGTCACCACTTTGTGAACAAATGCGTGAGTAAATTGTCGAACAGTTTAAGAACAACATTTCTCAATTACCTATTGCAAGGAATTTAGGGATTTCACCATTTACGGTCCGTAAAATCATCAAAAGGTTCAGAGAATCTGGAGAAATCACTGCACGTAAGCGGCAATGACCGTGACCTTCGATCCCTCAGGTGGTACTGCATCAAAAACTGACATCAGTGTGTAAAGGATATCCCCACATGGGCTCAGGAACACTTCAGAAAACCACTGTCAGTAACTACAGTTCGCCGCTACATCTGAAAGTGCAAGTTAAAACTATACTATGCAAAGCAAAAGCCATTTATCAATAACACCCAGAAAGGCCGCCGGCTTCGGTGGGCCCAAGCTCATCTAAGATGGACTGATGCAAAGTGGTAAAGTGTTCTGTGGTCTCAATTTTCAATGAGGGGCACCACGGTGGGACACGGGGTTAGTCTTTGTGCCTCACAATAAGAAGGTCCTGGGTTCAATCCCGGTTTGCATGTTCTCCCCGTGACTGCGTGGGTTCCCTGCGGAGAGTCCGGCTTCCTCCCACCTCCAAAAACATGCACCTGGGGATAGGTTGATTGGCAACACTAAATTGGCCCTAGTGTGTGAATGTGAGCGTGAATGTTGTCTGTCTATCTGTGTTGGCCCTGCGATGAGGTGGCGACTTGACCAGGGTGTACCCCGCCTACCGCCCGAATGCAGACGAGATAGGCTCCAGCACACCCCGCCACCCCAAAATGGATAAGCGGTAGAAAATGGATGGATGGATGGACTTTACTAAAATTACTATATTATCATATTTATTCCATATTAACATAACATATTATAATTTAATATCCTTGTAGTACTAGTCAATAAAAATTTTAGTTTATAAATTAAGTATATATACTGATATATGTAGTGTATATAGATTTTTTAAATGTATGGCTAATATTTTATCATATTACATTTGCATTTATTTTATAAAATTACATATAATTGTTTATGATAATAATATTTTTTCAACTACACTATAAAACTGATACAAATTTGAATTCAACATTATCAAATATTAATACATAATTATTATTTATTTAAAAATGATTAAAACAATGTTTAACTTCAGCAAATGACGTCATTTCAATAATTCCCTACCTTATTTAAATTGTTTTTAAATGATGAAAATATATTCCATTTTATGAAAAAAAAAAAAAAAAATTGAATTAACTTTCAATCATCCAGTTGCGAGGGTCAAAAAAGAGTCAGGACGCATGCGCCTTAAAAAGATTAGTGCTGTTAAAGGAACTTATATTGACAGATTTTTTTACATTATATTTCATAGATTTCAGTTTGGATCTAATTTTCCTTTTTTGGAATTTAAACCAGTCTCTGAAATACTAGACCATGAATTAAGAATTAATATTGTAACAATGAAAAAAAAGATGTATTACTTTACTAAAATTACTATCTTATCATATGTATTCCATATTAGCATAATATATTATAATTACATATCCTTGTAGTACTAGTCAATTAAAATGTGTTTGTTATTTATTATTAAATTATATATATGTATATATTTAAAAGTTCTGTCTAATATTTTATCATGCATTTGCATTTATTTCACAAAATAATATTGTATAATATTGAATTAAAATGTGTATAATTGTTAGATTTTTTTTTTACTATACTATGAAACTGAGGAAAATTTGAATCCATTATTACATTATTATCAATATTTCTTTTTAAATTATTACATTTTGTATTAACTCCAGAAATTTACGTTATTTTAATATTTCCTGACATTTTTTTAGTTCCTTCCCTCATATAAATTGCCTGCAGCAAATCATGCTATGTCAGGATGGCCGAGCGGTCTAAGGCGCTGCGTTCAGGTCGCAGTCTCCCCTGGAGGCGTGGGTTCGAATCCCACTTCTGACAGAATGTTTTTGAGCATCTTTTAGCTTTTGTATCGTACAAAAAAAAAAAGGATCACATATATAGTTCACTGTTAAGATAAGAGTCTTTTGTCTCTTGCCACATTCTGGATGACAGGGCTGACCTGACCCACTTGATCTACAAGAAGCACTCCGGCCTGTACAAGAAGATAAGAGGCGAGGTGGAGGAAAGCGTTATGGGAGTTTATCGGTGATTTCTGCACTAAAGTCCCGCATCATGTCACCCATAAACACTGCGCTATCTTTGCGGCAGCTTGTACCAGCTGGCTAAGGCCAGCAAGTTGTGTGTTACCGCCATAAACGTCAACGACTCTGTGACCCAACAGAAGTTTGACAACCTTTACTGTTGTAAGGAATCCCTCCTGGATGGGTGAGTGCACGCACGCACGCACACACACACGCACGCACACACACACACACACACACACACACACTCTTGTATTTGTTACCTTCTTGAGATCTCCTAAAAATGCCAACCTCTTTAGGACCACCCTTTTAAAGATTTGTATTTACAACATTAATAATATATACATACTATACAAATATAAAAAATGTAAGCTTTTAGTTCATTTTATTTTGTAATTGGTTTTTAATCTTCATTATTTACTTCAAGTTATTACAGTATGTCTCTATATACATATTTATTTATCTTTTTAAATTTATTTTGGCCAAAGCATTTCAATTTCTTACACACACTTGTTATTACATATGTTGGCCAGTGGTGGAGCACTTCAATTTATTTTTTTTACACACACTTGTTATTTCATATGTTGACCAGAGGGGAAGCACTTTTAAAACCGAAACACAGTCGATTTGAAAAATTATGGCAAGGAATTTAGGGATTTCACGGTCTACGGTCCGTAACATCATCAAAAGGTTCAGAGAATCTGGAGAAATCACTGCACCTGAGCGGCAAGGCCGAAAACCAACATTGAATGCCTGGGACCTTCAATCCCTCAGGCGGTACTGCATCAAAAACCGACATCAGTGTGTAAAGGATATCACCACATGGGCTCAAGAACACTTCAGGAAACCACTGTCAGTAACCACAATTCGTCGCTACATGTGTAAGTGCAAGTTAAAACTCTACTATGCAAAACCAAAGTCATTTATCAACAACACCCAGAAACGCCGCCGGCCTCGCTGGGCCCGAGATCATCTAAGATGGACTGATGCAAAGTGGAAAAGTGTTCTGTGGTCTGACAAGTCCACATTTCAAAACATTTTTGGAAACTGTGGACATCATGTCCTCCGGACCAAAGACGAAAAGAACATCCGAAAAGCCAGCATCTGTAATGGTATGGGGGTGTATTAATGCCCAAGGCATGGGTAACTTACACATCTGTGAAGGCACCATTAATGCTGAAGGTACATACAGGTTTTGGAGCAACATATGTTGCCATCCAAGCAACGTCTTTTTCATGGACGCCCCTGCTTATTTCAGCAAAACAATGCCAAGCCACATTCTGCACGTGTTACAACAACGTGGCTTCGTAGTAAAAGAGTGCAGACTGGGCCTGGCTCTAGTCCAGACCTGTCAAGCAAGAATGGGAAAAAATTCCACCTGAAAAGCTTCAAAAATCGGTCTCCTCAGTTTCCAAACCTTTACTGAGCCAACTTTTTTGCAATGTGTTGCTGCCATTCAATTCTAAGTTAATGATTATTGGCAAAAAAAACATTTAGTTTCTCAGTTCGAACATTAAATATCTTGTCTTTGCAGTCTATTCAATTAAATATAAGTTGAAAAGGATTTGCAAATCATTGTGTTCTAGTTTTATTTACAATTTACACAACGTGACAACTTCACTGGTTTTGGATTTTGTAGTATTTAAATGTATTTAATTGGGCAAGATTCATTTACGATATTAGTATATTGTTTTACGAGTTCCGCCACAGAACAAAGTTAGTTGAGGTACCACTGTATATTACTTGAAGTAAATGGCATTATACTGCAAAAAGTATTCATTGTTTGGTTAAGAAGCCAACAAATGAGCATTACCAGGAAGGATAGTCCTGTACAGGAAATTGAAGTGTTTTAGAAGCCAGGGATGATCAAAGTGACTGATGGCAAAGTGGCGCTGTACCAAAAACATGTACTGGAACAGAGAGCGGGTAGTGTAGGTCCCATAGGCTACTCCCTCATACAGAGAACCATCTGTGACATCTTGAAGTAGAACCATGGATTTCTCCATGATGGCCAACACTTGCTTGGTCCACAAGTAGGCCTCCTGTAGATAACCTAGAAAACATGGTGACATAAGTGCACTGTTTAAATACAAACCCTAATTTCTCCATTTAATTTATTGAAATAAAGTGCTTTGATGAAGATGTACGAATCATTTTCAACTTTTGACATGTGCTTTAAGGGTGAAAAAAGGTTTAAATGTGGAACAATCAGAATGTACCATCGCTGCAGCCATACTTGCCAACCCTCCCTATTTTCACGGCAGAGTCCCGAATTTCAGTGCCCCTCCTGAAAATTTCCCGGAGCCACCAGTCTCACGAATTTCTCCCGATGGTACAACAATATTGCTACACCATTATTCACTGGGCACCATTTCCGGCCGGACAATAATAACGGTTACACTTGAAGTCAAGTGCGGCAATCAGAACAGAAGAAGAAGCAGAAAAAGAGACATCATGTCTCAGACATGGCGAGTAAGAAATTCAAGCATACATTGCATGGATTAGCCATCAATCTACAAACCCCGTTTCCATATGAGTTGGGAAATTGTGTTAGATGTAAATATAAACGGAATACAATGATTTGCAAATCATTTTCAACCCATATTCAGTTGAATATGCTACAAAGACAACATATTTGATGTTCAAACTGATAAACATTTTTTTTTTTTGCAAATAATCATTAACTTTAGAATTTGATGCCAGCAACACGTGACAAAGAAGTTGGGAAAGGTGGCAATAAATACTGATAAAGTTGAGGAATGCTAATCAAACACTTATTTGGAACATCCCACAGGTGTGCAAGCTAATTGGGAAGAGGTGGGTGCCATGATTGGGTATAAAAACAGCTTCCCAAAAAATGCTCAGTCTTTCACAAGAAAGGATGGGGCGAGGTACACCCCTTTGTCCACAACTGCGTTAGCAAATAGTTAATGCTGAAAGGTACATACAGGTTTTGGAACAACATATGCTGCCATCTAAGCGCCGTCTTTTTCATGGACGCCCCTGCTTATTTCAGCAAGACAATGCCAAGCCACATTCAGCACGTGTTACAACAGCGTGGCTTCGTAAAAAAAGAGTTCGGGTACTTTCCTGGCTCGCCTGCAGTCCAGACCTGTCTCCCATCGAAAATGTGTGGCGCATTGTGAAGCGTAAAATACGACAGCGGAGACCCCGGACTGTCGAACGACTGAAGTTCTACATAAAACAAGAAAGGGAAAGAATTCTACTTTCAAAGCTTCAACAATTAGTTTCCTCAGTTCCCAATGGTTTATTGAGTGTTGTTAAAAGAAAAGGTGATGTAACACAGTGGTGAACATGCCCTTTCCCAACTACTTTGGCACGTGTTGCAGCCATGAAATTCTAAGTTAATTATTATTTGCAAAAAAAAAAAAAAAAAATGTATGAGTTTGAACATCAAATATCTTGTCTTTGTAGTGCATTCAATTGAATATGGGTTGAAAAGGATTTGCAAATCATTGTATTCCTTTTATATTTACATCTAACACAATTTCCCAACTCATATGGAAACGGGGTTTGTATGCTAGAATTTCTGATGGCTGAAATGCTGACGGTTAATCTATGCAATGTATGTCTTTTTTATTTTTGTTTTATTCAAATTGTTGTTATTATCTATTTTATTTATTGAACAATCACCACCATCCACTATTTGCACAGGTACTGTGGACAGCTATTTAATTTGTTACTTTACTTTATTTATGTGGACTGTTATTTTGTTTGTCAGCTAAATTAACACTGTGAAATTCAAGTATTTTATTCTTCCTTTTTTGTGTGTGTATAATATATATATATATTTATGTTATATATGTATGTATACATATATATATATATATACACAAATATATATATATATATATATATATATACACATATATACATATAAATTAGGGGTGTAACGGTACACAAAAATTTCGGTTCGGTACATACCTCGGTTTAGAGGTCACGGTTTGGTTCATTTTCGGTACATTAAGAAAACAACAAAATATAAATTTTTTGGTAATTTATTTACCAAATTTGTAAACAATGGCTTTATCCTTTTAACATTGGGAACTCTATAATAATTCTGCCCACGTTAATCAACATTAAACTGCCTCAAGTTGTTGCTCAAATTAAATAAAATGACAAAACTTTCTTCTACATATAAAAAGTGCAACATTAAACAATTTCAAGTCAACTCATCATGCTTAAGTTATTAAAGCATTTGGGAAGCCTGTAGTTGATTTATTATGTAAATGTTATATTTGTATCAACATGTGATAGCAGGGACCCTGCCATTCAAAACTAGGCTGCTGCATAACTAATGATTAATGTAACTATAGCTGAAAAAATGGTACAATAGCAATAGGAGAGACTATTCATCCCTGAACACCATGGAGTTCATGTAGGCTTAATGATGCAGTTACATTATTATATCAACTATCAGAGACAGAAACTCTTCATTTAACATAATGTCCTTTGTTGCTGCTTCAACACAGCTCAATCAACACAGAAAAAGGTAAAGTGAAATAACAGACAGACAGGGCTTTGCTGTCCATAACACACACACACACACACACCGCAAAATGAGCTAACGTTACGCTAAAAGCGAATTAGCCTTCACCTCAAGCCAGGACTGCGAGCGAGCTGAGCTGCCTTTTATATTTCTAGAAGGTCAACGGGCTCATAGTGATGTTACTAGTAGTTGACTGGGAGGTGTTTATTATAATTTGGGGAAAGTCCGCTTACCTGCTAAATGCTAAGCACTGACTACATGCGCTCTGAATACGCACTGCTGATTGGCTGTTACCGCTCTGTTTGTAACCAATCAGATGGTTGTGTAGGTGGGACAATGCTGGGTGTTGTGTAGAGTACTGACAGAAACAGAGGCAGAAGGAAGCGGAGGCGGCTACTTAATATGTTTGTGTGGAAACTCGTTCGGTACACCTCCGAAACACCCGTACCGAAACGGTTCAATACAAATACACGTACCGTTACACCCCTAATATATATACATACATATACATATATATATACATACACATACATACATACATACATACATACTGTCATGTCTGTGTAATCATGTTTTGTCTTAGTCATGTTTTGTTTAGTTTCTGGCTTTTTCACTCCCTTGTCTTGTCACCATAGTTACCCATTAGTTTCACTTGTCATGTCACGCACCTGTTTTGAGTCACGCACCTGTTGTTAATCATGTCTGTGTTATTTAAGCTTTTCATTTTCTGTTGTTCGTCCTGGAGTCATAGCCTTTCTCACCCTGCTATCCTCGCATTTATGCCCCCTGTCACACTCTGTCCACGTCTGCGCACTTCATGTCCATGCCAAGTAAGTTTGTTTATTATTGCCACAGTTAGTGTTTTTTATTGTTCATAGTTTTTTTGCCCCCGTGCAAGTCTTTTGTTTTCATTAGTCAAGTTTGTACATCCGCCTTGAGCGCGCCTTTTGTTCTTTTGAGTGTTATTATTAAAAATGTATTTACCTTCAAGCCATGTCCGATCCAAATCCTTTTGCATCTTGGGAAAACAAAAACTCCACAGTCCAAGTCATGACATTATGACTCCAGCAAATCGCTTTCCCGCAAAGAATTTGGTCGAAGAAGGAAGTTGGGAGTCGTTAGGAGCCATGGCGGAGCGAGACCTGACGTGGGGGCCAAATGGGAAGCTTATTCCTATTAGCTCCATTTGGTCCGAGGACGAGGCTGCGTCACCGCAATCCCGGAAGCGCCGCTCCAGACCGAGGACGTCAGGGAAGGCGAGCAGACCGCACGCAGCGCTCCCGCAGGCTCCTCCCACTCCGGGCGGAAGCAGGCTGCTGCCAGCTCCGCAGCTCCAAAATGACGTCACAGACCAGGATTTTTTTTTCAACTCTTTTTCTTTTGAACACCTGCCTCCAACAAAAGACACTAATGGCATAACTTTGATAAATCATTATCAAAACATGTTTTTAGAGATCAGGTCTAATCAGTCCAAGCCACCCAAATTTCATGCCCCGCCCCCCAGGACTCAAGTCACGCCCAAGTCACAACATTTTTTTTTTTCACCCACAAAAACACAGGTACAAAAAAGACAATTTGGACAATTTAATGGGGAAGTTTCTGCCCTCCTCCGCCCACCCCTACAGAGAGTTCCAGACCGCAGGGAGCGCGTCTGGTATCCGCCCCTTGAGGGGGGGGCTGGGGTCGGGAGCTGTGTTGGTGGGGTGGCTCGGTATCACCATGTCAAGCCACAGCCTCCAGCACGGCCGCCACCACCAGTCTTCCGACCTGCCAAGCCACAGCCTCCAGCACGGCCACCACCACCGGTCTTTCACCATGCCAAGCCGCAACCCCCAGCTAGGCCACCTCCACCTGCACCAAAGCTAGCACCTGTAGCTGCTCCACGGCTAGCACCTGTAGCTACTCCACGGCTAGCACCTGTCGCCGCACCAGCTCCACTACGCCAAGACCCTCCACGCCAAGTGCCGCCAGTCGCAGCTCCACGACGCCAAGTGCCGCCAGTCGCAGCTTCACGACGCCAAGTGCCGCCAGTCGCAGCTTCACGACGCCAAGTGCCGCCAGTCGCAGCTTCACGACGCCAAGTGCCGCCAGTCGCAGCTTCACGACGCCAAGTGCCGCCAGTCGCAGCTTCACGACGCCAAGACCCGCCATGCCAAGACCAAGACCCGCCATGCCAAGACCAAGACCCGCCATGCCAAGACCAAGACCCGCCATGCCAAGACCAAGACCCGCCATGCCAAGACCAAGACCCGCCATGCCAAGACCAAGACCAAGACCCGCCATGCCAAGACCAAGACCCGCCATGCCAAGACCAAGACCAAGACCCGCCATGCCAAGACCAAGACCCGCCATGCCAAGACCAAGACCCGCCATGCCAAGACCAAGACCCGCCATGCCAAGACCCACGCCGAGCTTCGCCGCCTGACGTGCCACGCCGAGCTTCGCCGCCTGACGTGCCACGCCGAGCTTCCACGCCTGCAAAGATGACGACGCGCCTGTCTCCTCGTCGGCCACGGATATGGCCGCTACCTGGTCGCCCGCCACGCCAAGTGCGCCCACCTCCCAGTCGGCCACGGATGTGGCCTGTCCCGGGTCGCCCACCTCGCCTGCTGCAGCGGCGTTCCACTCGCCGCCGCCACATGACTATGCCTCGATGGATTCGGGGCCACTTGGGCTGGCGACCCACCGCCATGTCCCCCTCCCGCCCTCCCATGACTCTTAAGTTTTTTCTTGGACATCTGGGATCTGTCCGTAAGGGGGGAGTTCTGTCATGTCTGTGTAATCATGTTTTGTCTTAGTCATGTTTTGTTTAGTTTCTGGCTTTTTCACTCCCTTGTCTTGTCACCATAGTTACCCATTAGTTTCACCTGTCATGTCACGCACCTGTTTTGAGTCACGCACCTGTTGTTAATCATGTCTGTGTTATTTAAGCTTTTCATTTTCTGTTGTTCGTCCTGGAGTCATAGCCTTTCTCACCCTGCTATCCTCGCATTTATGCCCCCTGTCACACTCTGTCCACGTCTGCACACTTCATGTCCATGCCAAGTAAGTTTGTTCATTATTGCCACAGTTAGTGTTTTTTATTGTTCATAGTTTTTTTGCCCCCGTGCAAGTCTTTTGTTTTCATTAGTCAAGTTTGTACATCCGCCTTGAGCGCGCCTTTTGTTCTTTTGAGTGTTATTATTAAAAATGTATTTACCTTCAAGCCATGTCCGATCCAAATCCTTTTGCATCTTGGGAAAACAAAAACTCCACAGTCCAAGTCATGACACATACATACACACATACACATATATATATATATATAAATACATACATACATACATACATATATATATATATATACACACACATATATATATATATATATATATATATATATATATATATATATATATATATATATATATATATATATATATATATATATATATATATATATATGTGTATATATATATATATATATACATACATACATATGTACATAGATATATACAGTATGTATATATATATATACACATACATACATATACACATACATACATGTATACGTACATACAGAACAAAAAGGGCCTCAAGGGGGGTCGTGTATATATATATATATATGTATATATATATATATTTATATATATACCCTTGATATATATATATATATGTGTATATATATATATATATATATATATATATATATACATATATACATATACAGTATATATATATATATATATATATACCCTTGATAGTAACAGACACGTTCATAACTATATGTAATATGTTCAAAATGTTACCGTATTTTGATAATTTTTATCATTTCCAGGACTGATTTCTTCCGCGCATTGATTTCTGTTTCCATAGCAGCGCACGTCCGCTGGCAACAAAAATGTATTCCTACTTGCGGAATTAAACACGAGTGTGTTTTCTAATCATGGCAGACTTGGTAACAGACAACGAAGACGACTACATTTGGACAAATGAGGATTCACAACTAGAGATGTCCGATAATATCGGCTTGCGTTAAAATGTAATATCGGAAATTATCGGTATCGTTTTTTTTATTATCGGTATCGTTTTTTTGTTTTGTTTTTATTAAATCAACATAAAAAACACAAAATACACTTATAATTAGTGCACCAACCAAAAAACCTTCCTCCCCCATTTACACTCATTCACACTCATTCACACAAAAGGGTTGTTTCTTTCTGTTATTAATATTCTGGTTCCTACATTATATGTCAATATATATCAATACAGTCTGCAAGGGATACAGTCCGTAAGCACACATGATTGTGCGTGCTGCTGGTCCACTAATAGTACTAACCTTTAACAGTTAATTTTACTCATTTTCATTAATTACTAGTTTCTATGTAACTGTTTTTTATTGTTTTACTTTCTTTTTTATTCAAGAAAATGTTTTTAATTTATTTATCTTATTTTATTTTATTAAATTTTTTTTAAAGTACCTTATCTTCACCATACCTGGTTGTCAAAATTAGGCATAATAATGTGTTAATTCCACGACTGTATATATCGGTTGATATCGATATCAGTTGATATCAGTATCGGTAATTAAAGAGTTGGACAATATCGGAATATCGGATATCGGCAAAAATCCATTATCGGACATCCCTATTTACAGCCTTATACTTTTGAAGCTAAATATACGGCTGCTTAATGAAGCTAGCACAAAGGAAGAGTGAGACGTTGGAGCAGACCTGGGAGAGTGAGGTGAAAAGCGACAACGCTATAAATATGAAACTTGGAGCCAAGCTATTTTGACATAAATGGATTGCCTAACCAAATCAACAGGAAATGTCCCAGGCCAGCTGGACCAGACGAACAACTGTCCATCGAGTGAGTCACTTCATATCGACCATGATACACGCAGCACGCTTTGCGTGTTAGTACAACGACAGTACATATGCTGTCAGCTGTGTACAAACAAAACATAAAATGTGGGCTGATGCTTTACAGATACTGTAATATGACTGTTCATGTTTTTCAGTCAGTACAGATTGGTGTCTTATCGCATTGTGTTGTGCATTACAAACTCAAACGTGTTTCGTGTTGACGTAGAAGCTCGCCGTAGCTACAGTAGCTTTTACGCCTAATACCGTAGCATGGCGATGTGTTACTACGATAGAAAAAGAGTTCCTCAGTGTTCGCTTTTACAATAACAATATCGCTACAGCTTGGTTATTACACGGGTTATGGAACGTAAATAAAGTATTGTTGACACTTTCTGAATGCATTTTTAAAGTGATTTAGAGGTAAAACTGATTGCTCCCATTAACTGCATTGCCAGTCACCTAGAACGAGACCATTTTTTTATGTTAGATGGCGAAAAAAATCTAAAACTTTTGTCTTCTTGTCTCTCATAAGGATTCCGAACGATAGGTAAAATTCCCAAAAAAGTGCAGTTTTCCTTTAAGATAATCTTCTTCTCTATTATATTGCTGTAGTTATTTGGGGAAGGCAAAATAAACACATATAACACATTAATACTCACCTTGCATCATAAAAACCAGGCTTCCTGTGAGCAAAGCAACACAATTTGTGGGCTGATGGTTGTGCAGGTACTGAAATCCCCAGCCTCGTGTATAGGACTTCTCATACATAAGATGAGATGCATTGCCGATCACCTGAAGAAAACGTTCCTGTTGGTCCTTGTTCAAGTACTCAAACAGGAAGTCATAAGCAGTGGCAAACCCAACCAAAGAGTGGGCCAAAGGAACTTCATCCCAAGGTGCATCTTTAACCAACCTGCAGGACAAAAGAGGATGTTTTAATTAGCATATCTTTGAAACATTTCATAGGCAACATGACTAGCTTATTCTTAAATTGATGGTATAGAATAACTTAAAATCAGTTTGTGTTTTTTAAATGCACAATTTTGAATTGCTGACACTAATCTGCACTAAAGAAATGGGAATGTTTGTAGAAAGGGTACCCATGTTGTATGGCCTAACAAAGCATGTCACTAACGGATGAATGGACGATTAAGATCTGTCTGCTCGCCTGGAAAAAAACAATCCTTGTCTACAATGTTGCTCTCTGCAAATGGCCTTAGCGACGCTCTGCCGTAAACATCCCAGCGAGACCAGCACAGTGACAGCCGCTCTGAATCCCTCCTTCTTCTTCAACAACACCTGGGGAGGTGAACTCTGTTCCCCGTGCCTGCAGAGAAACTCCCGGCTTATAGACATAACAGACACACATCATGGACCATTGACTGCCACACACAGCTATGCACCAACCCCCAACCAATGCCCTTGCCACTGCTTGGCCCCTTGAGGTGCAACGGATGGAGGGAGAAGTGCCAGAAGGGCTACAGCTTTGACACCGGATCCCCCTCGCTCCCACCCACTCCTGTTGCAAGTATTGTGGTTTCTTTGTGGTAACGTGTATATGCGCTTATTGTGGCTATCAAGTTTTTTACCTTGCCCCAAACTGAGCCCTGCCACCATAAGAGCCTAGTCTAGGATCGACTTATTTTTACTCATCCTTCTCTCAGCACGTCTACCTTTTCCACCAAGTATCTATCTATCTAATACCCTACACAATACTTGATCATGTATTGCCTTAGTGGTGGTTGTCATTACAAGCAGGAGTAGAGTAATTGATGTGCACAGGTAGCATCAGTGGCCCTGCGATGAGGTGGAGACTTGTCCAGGGTGTACCCCGCCTTCCGCCCGATTGTAGCTGGGATAGGCTCCAGCGCCCCCCGCCACCCCGAAGGGAATAAGCGGTAGAAAATAGATGGATGGATGGAGGTAGCATCAGTGAGCTCAGTGGTTCCAAAAGTGGGCTGGCCGTACTCCCCCCTCCTTTTGTAAGTTTCGGGGGAACGACAAAGAAAAAATAATCCAAGCCGATGAATGACTAATAAAAATGCCTGAGAATCTTCATTAGACGTCACAAAGTGTGCCTCAGAGTATAATTAGCATCTGACAGCGTGACGCCAAATAATTGCCATCTAGAAACCACACATTTTGCACACATGCAAGCGTGCTGAGAGAAAATTCTCAGTTGTCGTGTTTAAACGGGTTTAAAGACACAGAAAAAACGGAGTCAAGTAAAATAATGTGATGTCCTTTTTGGGACAGACTCGTTTTTGCTTTATTTTACAAACTATATGTTATAACCTTCTCTTTTTCTCTTCTCTCTAACGTTTTTAAGTACTATGCAATTTTAGGACGCCAGTAGAATACAATGATGGCCAACTCAAGTAACAGTAGGAACTGTTATGTATTACCTAACCCTGTCTGTACCTCTTTTTGTAGAACAGATGACTCTATTGTAGTAGTCATATACACTGTGGGGTTACTTAGGCACCACGTAGAATTAGGGATCAGAAAGAGGAGGAAGATAGGAGAATAAGAAAATAGTGAGCGTCTCTAACAATGGCGGCTGCTTGTCTTTCAAGGTGGGCAAGCTCATTTTCGGTCTACCTGTGAGTGCATTGGGATAGTGGAGGGACTCCTTGGGGACAGAGCGACAGAAGTCAGTCTCCAACCCAAAGTACAGTTTACAATAACACCAGAAATAGATGCTAGATTTGTTGCTAGTAATTTTTGACGAAGAAAAAGTCTATAAGAGGATTGCAAAAGTCTCCAGATCAACTCGGAACAATGGAATGAAACTTGAAAAATGCTCCATTAGTGCTTTGTATTTCAATATTGCTGATTAGTACATTTTTCTGTCAAACAAAATGGCAGGCCAGCCAACTCTTATAGACCCCAGAGAAGCTCGGGTTCCCTGAAGGTGAAATATGTAGCCAGTTTATCCAATTAGGGCAGAGCTGGGCGATAAATTGAATTGCTACATTGCTAAAAAGTGGGATGTCAAGACATTGGAAGGTTATGTTTGATTGAAAACGAGACATAAACCACAATTTGCATAGTTGAATGGGCATCATATCTCATGTTGTAATACTTTTTTAACAACAAAAAATTTCATTTTTCACTTATGAGTGTTGCTTTCATTTCGTTCTCCGGCAGATGTGCATGCATAGCCAACATGTGCTTTCATTTTAAATAGCTCACATCATTGACTATTTTTTTTAAAGTTGGTTCTTAAAAGTAGCAGACCACTCATTTTTGACTAGTATAAAATATGTCTTTTTGACTATACAGTATTATCAATTTGATGAGATAAAACATGGAACTCCTACCTCACATGTACAAAACAAAAATTTTAATTAAAAAAAAAGGGTATATTAGTTTTCTGAAAATATGACTCCCAACAATTTAGGTTAATATCATGATGTTATTTTTGTATTTTAGCATGTTATTACAAATTCTAACTGATTTGTTCAGTTTGTTTTAATACAACAGGAGACTTGTTGTATCTATAAAGCAAGTACAAAATTAATGCATATCATAAAATAATACATTACAAGTGCATATTATTATAACAAGAAATATTAAGACAGTCAGATATTTATTTTATTCTATAGCTGAATTTCAGCCAGTTCCAATTTTAATTTTTTTATAATAAACAGTACAGTCAGTCACCTGAAAATTGTGCGAGGTGGGTGCAGGGGTGAGAGGTGTAGGGAGATCAACTGGATTACAAACACCAAATGTTGGCAACTTTGCTAGTGATGCCTTTATTCCGAACTGATACTGCCACAAATACATTTCTTAAAAGGGACAAGCGGTAGAAAATGGATGGATGGGATGGATATTTTCCCCATTATTCTGTCACCTCCTTCTGGTTCCCAAATGTTGTGTTAGCTTTGAAGACGTTATGGCGTCTGTGTTGTGTGAACAGTTGAGTGTTCCATGCTGGGTTTGCACCAGACGGAATGAACTGCTTCCATTTGTGCAAGAAGTTGTAGGTTGTGTTACAGATTCCTAATTTAATTCAAACAACCCTTTTTTTTAACTTTGACAGCAAAATGTATTTCATGTCAACTTTTTGACCTCATGTTTTATAACTGCCGGAGTTAAACAAAATAATCTTTAAATCTTTAAAAAAGCCCAGGCCACGATCATGTGCCCCCCCCCCCCGACTGAATGCTAATGCCATCCATCCATCCATCCATCCATTTTCTACCGCTTATTCCCTTCGGGGTGGCAGGGGGCGCTGGAGCCTATCTCAGCTACAATCGGGCGGAAGGCCAAGTCGCCACCTCATCGCAGCTAATGCCATCCATCCATTTATTTATTACCGCTTGTCCCTTTTTGGGGTTGCGGCGGGTTGTGGAGCCTATCTCAGCTGCATATGGGCGGAAGGCGGGGTACACCCTGGACAAGTCGCCACCTCATCGCAGGGCCAACACAGATAGACAGAACATGCTAACTCCACACAGAAAGACCCCGAGCCCGAGGATCGAATCCAGGACCTTCGTATTGAGAGGCACATGCACCCTGTCGCACCGGGCTGTCCGGTGGCAGCTAATGCGAATGCTAACAGGTTAATGGTAACGCTCATGAAGGCTAAGCCAGATAACACATTTTGCAGGACTATGTATTGTCCTTCAAGTTATTGCCAATAAAAATTATTTTTGGCTGCATTATTGTGAAACCAAATGAATCCCTAATATAATCACAATATTAATTAAAATGAATAACAGTAATACAAATAATACATGTAAAATGTATAAAACTTGCACCTGTCAGATCCAAAAATGATCGTTCAATGTTACTGTGTTTCATATATCAATTCGCTTGAAAACAATAGTGAAATAACTTTCTAAACTAAATATAGTCTATTAATATGAATGTGATATAAATGTGGTCAGCAAGTAGGACATCCCCTGTCACCCTCTCGTTTCCTTCATTGGAAAGCCAGGTGAACAGCTGATATTAATGCTGCTGACGTACCACATCCCACGTGACTCGCATCACCACCAACCACCAAACACTCGTGCCAAGAGAATAAATACAAATATTACAAATAACATTAGCTGGCACCTACAATAATAATAATAATAGAATACAATTAAGAATTTCAAACTCAAATAAACTTGTATTTTCATTAATATTTTTACTATTGCAATTGGAAGGTCAATAACTTTTTATTATCTTGACTAAGTAAACAAACAATAAAACGTATGTATTAAATGGCAAACTGTGTCATTATTTCAGGTTCTACATAATATGCATCACAAAATTGATTTAACAAAAACCTGGTGATGGTGGATTATTGGGATGTATAGTATTCCACAGAGTCAAAAACAATAACATGTACAATGAACCTAACAAAAAAAAAATGCTCATGTCAAATGTAAATTATTGAATGACAAAGTGTTTCATATGAAATTTTAGCCCCAAACATATTCTCTCTGTTACTGATTAGAATATGAAGACGCATTTCCCCTTTTACCTTCCGGTGCATCTCATGGCGCGTGTCACTAGTACTTGAAATTCAGAGCACAGGGTCTTGGGTTCAAACTCATGTCACAGATGAAACGTTGTAAAGTTTTTAAACTTATGTTTGAATGATGTTGAAATGGCTTTATACACTAAACTTCAGCATTGTAATTTAAACAAAGGGATTGTGTTGCTCAAGGTAATATTATTCATATGGTGCTGGGATACCCATGATTTTAGCCTTTCAAAAGCTCTTGGACCACCAATTGTTGACCTTGCTATTTGTCAAATCCTGGTTAGGGCCCTAGTGGCAGCCACATATCAGCTAACGGTGAGTACATACTTTGTTACGTTTTACTGGAGAACAGTTAAAACAATGTATCCAGCAATTATGTAATATGAAATTAAGAAGAAGGTAATTTTATCTATCAACCCACTCTCCTCATTGCCATGTGCGGACCACCTCTGTCAACTATCAGCAAAGAGTGTTAGTTTTGTTTGGTCAAATTTAAAGTTACACTTTTAAAGCAGTTAGGAATGTTAAAAATGGTTCATAAAACATTGCCTGTATATCTATTAAATGTTCTGTAATAGTGTGACTCTGAAACGTACTATTTTAATTTACATTCACATACAAATACAAACCCCAAAAGCAGTGAAGTTGGCACATTGTGTAAATGGTAAATAAAAACAGAATACAATGATTTGCAAATTATTTTCAACTTATATTCAATTGAATAGACTGCAAAGACAAGATACTTAACATTCGAACTGGAAAACGATGTTATTCTTTGCAAATATTAGCTCATTTGGAATTTGATGCCTGCAACATGTTTCAGAAAAGCTGGCACAAGTGGCAAAAAATACTGAGAAAGTTGAGGAATGCTCATCAAACACTTATTTGGAAAATCCCACAGGTGAACAGGCTAATATCATCAAATGGTTCAGAGAATCTGGAGAAATCACTGCACGTAACATTGAATGCCCGCGACTTTGGATCCCTCAGGTGGTACTGCATCAAAAACCGACACCAATGTGTAAAGGATATCACCACATGGGCTCAGGAAAACTTCAGAAAATCACTGTCAGTAACTACAGTTCGTCACTACATCTGTAAGTGCAAGTTAAAACTCTACTATGGAAAGCGACACACTGCCTGCCTGTAGTCCAGACCTGTCTCCCATTGTAAATGTGTGGCGCATTATGAAGCGTAAAATACGACCACGGAGACCCTGGACTGTTGAACAACTTAAACTGAACATCAAGCAAGAATGGGAAAGAATTCCACCTGAAAAGCTTCAAAAATTGGTCTCCTCAGTTCCCAAACGTTCACTGAGTGTTGTTAAAAGGAAAGGCCATGTAACACAGTGGTAAAAATGCCCCTGTGCCAACTTTTTTGCAACTTGTTGCTGCCCTTTATTGTAAATTGCAGTCTATTCAATTGAAAATAAGTTGAAAAGGATTTGCAAATTCCCATTCACATACAAATACAATCAATCAATCAAACACCTCAAAACAAATGATGTTCAACTTTGGAGGTTCCACTATAACACTCATCTTTATAGTGAGTTTCTTGTAGTGTATTAAAATCAAGAATAAGATGATTAAAGATATAAAATGTACCAACTAGGCTGAGCTGCCATCCTCTCCATGTAGTCCATGGCTAGATCCACTGCTCCTGCTCTGTGCGGGTACAACAGGCAGAATATGGACAGCACCCCCAGGTTGTTTCCGTAAACCTCATTCCATCGGGCACTGAACTCCATGGGGCTCCAGGGAGGCAGGTACTCTTCTGGGTGTTCCAGCATAGTTTCGCCAGCCTCACGGATCCGCCTTGCCATCTCCCTATGGGTACTTCCGGCTGCCAACTGAAACTCGACTACATCTGCCCGATCAAAATAAAGCATTGGATGGCCATTGTAGTTGCCTCCCATGAAGATAATTCCTCCACTAGGGTCTGCTGCAGTTGGAGGCAGCAGGAGCAGCAACAGACTTATGAGGAACACTGTAGGGGACCCACGGGTGTGGGTTTTCATCGTCTGATCAGAGAGGGGGCTGTGCCATTGCCAAAAGACTTCAGCTGCGAAGGTGGAAAGGACTGGAAGCAGTCAGCTCATTCTCTGCACGAAAAAAAAAAAACATTTTTAGAATAATCACAAACAGCTGTTGATAGCTGAGCTTTTCAAACGGAATTAGGTCATGACTGTGCAGAAAACTGAAAACATCTGCTTTGTGTAAATTGTTGTATTATCACTACATAGCCAACTGTACATGTTTTCTCCTGCACATTGTGTTACCAAGTTCATTTCAAGACAAACATTGGTCAATCACAGTAGTCAAGAGCTGCACACTCCTATGGCCAGACAAGCAGGTTGAAACCGGATGTTGTGATGACATAAACAATATGCACAGGATTGTCTGGAGCGGAAGCAGCATGTCTGCGATGTGGCCGTACTTCATTATATCGGAGAAATACTTTCAGACAGCGATCTACAAAATGTGCAATCATGAAGGAGAGAAAGGCTGAAGAAGCAGCGTGAAGCATTTTAAAGACAATATATGCATCATTGCAGACTTTTTTCCTACACTTTGAATCCTGCGGCTTGAAGCATTAACTATAATAAACAGGTATCTCATGGGTAGCAGAGGTAGTATGGATGGATAGGATAGATAGGATAATGTCACCAGGACGATCCACTGAAACAGACAGGCTTAAATAGTAGTGACATGATCAGGGACAGGTGTGCGAGTGCAAAGCGTGAGACAGGTGCGTGACATGAGGACAGGTGAAAACGAATGGGTTGCTATGGTGACAAAACAAACAAGAGTGCACAAAGAGTCCAAAAACAAAACCGAACATGACTAAAACAAAAACATGATCAACAGACATGACAGATTTTGGGATACGGTAAGCATTGTTAGGTTAAATTGCTTTAATAAAGTAATTAATTATAGTTACTCATTACTTTTCCAAAAAACTTAATTGAATTACAGTATTTTACGGACTATAGAGCGCACCGGAATATACGCTTCACCCGCTAATTTTTAGGGGGGAAAAGGCTATATATAGGGATGTCCGATAATGGCTTTTTTGCCGATATCCGATATTCCGATATTGTCCAACTCTTAATTATCGATACCGATATCAACCGATACCGATATATACAGTCGAGGAATTAACACAATATTGTGCCTAATTTGGACAACCAGGTCTGGTGAAGATAATGTCCTTTTTAAAAAAATCAAATCAAATCAAATATGATAAATAAATTAAAAACATTTTCTTGAATAAAAAAGAAAGTAAAACAATATAAAAACAGTTACATAGAAACTAGTAATTAATGAAAATGAGTAAAATTAACTGTTAAAGGTTAGTACTATTAGTGGACCAGCAGCACGCACAATCATGTGTGCCTACGGACTGTATCCCTTGCAGACTGTATTGATATATATTGATATATAATGTAGGAACCAGAATATTAATAACAGAAAGAAACAACCCTTTTGTGTGAATGAGTGTAAATGGGGGAGGGAGGTTTTTTGGGTTGGTGCACTAATTATAAGTGTATCTTGTGTTTTTTGGACCAATTACCTCCCTGCTTGACACTCAGCATCAAGGGTTGGAATTGGGGGTTAAATCCCCAAAAATGATTCCCGGGCGCGGCCACCGCTGCTGCCCACTGCTCCCCTCACCTCCCAGGGGGTGATCAAGGGTGATGGGTCAAATGCAGAGAATAATTTCGCCACACCTAGTGTGTGTGTGACAATCATTGGTACTTTAACTTTTAACTTATGTTGATTTAATTAAAAAAAATTAAAAAAAACCAACAAAAAACGATACCGATAATTACATCTCTAGTTATATATATTAGCCGCAGATACTGTATATATGTTGCGAAATGATTCTATTTACACAGAAATGTTCTGTAAATGTTTATTTACATACCTTGATTGTTTCCAAACTGTCTGTAACACAGAGGTAAAACGGCTGATCAAACAAATCAGAAGTCATCTTAATGGACCCACTAGCTGCGGAAGCTAGCTCTCCAATCAGCTAAACAGACTCAATAACTCCATGGAACTTGTAAAACTGGAACAATACAAAAAGAATGCCATTGTAAGTTGTTACAATGGCATTCTAATGGCTTGATTGCATTACAATAGCACGTACAGATATGCATGAAAACACTTCAAAGAAATCACACATGGGATGCTTTAATAAGTATAAACTGGTTTAGTTTTATTGTAAAACTTACTAACGTTGCTTGGAGTGATGATCCATACGAGTAGTAAAGCTATGCTGAGCAGTTTGTTACCACAAACATTTTCAAAAACTGCTGTCATCAAGCCCCTCCTAAAAAAGAATAGTCTTGATGCCACAGAACTGAAGAACTATTGGCCCATATCAAACCTGCCATTTTTGGGCAAAGTTCGAGAAAAAGTTGTTTTGTTTAACAATGTGTTTGATATTTTCCAATCAGGCTTCAGGCCCTACTACTATGCTGAAACAGCGCTGATCAAGGTGACAAATTATATCCTCCTGAAGACAGATGCAGGAATAGTCTCAGTCTTGGTTCTACTGAAACTGAGCAATGCCATTGGCACAGTACACCATACTATCTTATTAAAGAGGTCAGAAAACTGGGTGGGAAATCTGGTTCTGTTCCTAAGTGGTTCAAGTCCTATCTCGATCACAGGACATACTTTGTTGAAATTGGTACCTGTGTCTCTGACCAAATGGCTATGACCTGTGGGGGTTCCTCAGGACTCGATTTTGGGACACCTGTTGTTCAACTTGTACATGCTGCCACTAGACCAGCTAATACGGAGCTTCAATGTGTCCTATCACAACTATGCAGATGACACTCTTAGTGAGACACATTTTAATGATCCACAAGGGAAATTGATATACACAGTAGCTGTTACAAAGGATGGAAAATGATAATGCTCACAAGGGCACAAAAAGAGGGCAAAAACAACAAGTAAAAAGTAGACAAAAAATTGGTTAATATATAACAATATAAAATATACTCAGATCTACGGGGCGGCATGGCGTAGTGGGTAGAGCAACCGTGCCAGAAACCTGAGGGTTGCAGGTTCGCTCCCCGCCTCTTACCATCCAAAAAATCGCTGCCGTTGTGTCCTTGGGCGGGACACTTCACCCTTTGCCCCCGGTGCCACTCACACCGGTGAATTGAATGATGAATGATAGGTGGTGGTCGGAGGGGCCGTTGGCGCAAATTGCAGCCACGCTTCCGTCAGTCTACCCCAGGGCAGCTGTGGCTATGAAAGTAGCTTACCACCACCAGGTGTGAATGAATGATGGGTTCTACATGTAAAGCGACTTTGGGTACTTAGAAAAGCGCTATATAAATCCCAGTTATTATTATTATTATTATTACGTGTCATTGATGGCAGGTGAACTTTGTCTCTGCATCAAACAGATCAGTGTGGGGATGCAAAACAATTTTCTTAAGCTAAACTCAGACATAACTTAAATCATTGTCTATAGCACACAAAAGCAAAGACCCTCTCACCTAAACCTAATAATCAGGTTAGAAATCTAGGGGTAGTAATGGACTAAGACTTGAACTTTAACAGCCACATTAAGTCAATAACATCAGCAGCTTTTTACCACCTGAAAACATTGCCCAAATCGGAGGAATAATATCTAAATCAGACTTAGAACGACTAATCCATGCCTTTGTCTCCGACATGTTAGACTACTGTAACAGTCTTCTCACTGGGCTCTCTAAACGAGCTGTAAAGCAGTTTCAGTACATTCAGAATTCTGCTGCTCGAGTCCTGACTAGAACCTGGAAATACAATCATATTAGTCCAGTGCTTAGGTTACTGCACTGCCTCCTGTTGCTAAGACAATAGACTTTAAAACAGCTCTACTTGTCTACAAGTCTTTTCATGGTCTTGCGCCAAAGCACATCTGATATGTTAGAGCCATATGAGCCATCTCGAGCTCTGAGAACCTCAGGGAGTGATCTCCTGCTGGTGCCCAGAGTCAGGACCAAACATGGTAAAACTGTGTTTCTGTTTTAAGCTCTTAAAATCTGGAATAGTCTTTCTTAAGATGTGAGACAGGCCTCATCGTTGGCAATTTTCAAATACAGCCTGAAACTACTTTAATTTAATTGAGCATATGACAACTGAAAGTGTTTTATCTACGGCATTTGATTGATTTTAATGAATTATGAGATAGGCTCCAGCACCCCCGCGACCCCGAACGGGACAAGCGGTAGCAAATGGATGGATGGATGGAATTATGATTATTTTTATGATAATTGTATTTTCTGATTTTAATTTGAACTCGTTTTCCTTCTTTTAATTTTCTGTAAAGCACTTTGAATTGCCTTGTGTACGAATTGTGCTC